>NC_064868.1:23918316-24218316 GCF_024139225.1 Suncus etruscus | reverse complement strand
TGAATAAGAAGAAATGAAAATTTTCAAATTTATATTTTTTTCTTTTTTACATTTATGTACTTGTCTGTGCCCATTCTGAAATGTTGAATACAAATGGTGAGGAAAAGGCATCTTATTATCATTCTTTATCTCAGGGAGTTAGTATTTATTTAACTCTTAGGTATGGTATTTGATATGGCTTTCTAAAATTTTTTTAATCTTGCTTTTGTTGTTGTTTTGTAGCCATACCAGTGCTCAGGACATACTCCTGGTTCTGAGTTAATAATTACTCCTGTTGATGATCAGGGCTAGAAACTGATCCAATTGTATGCATGGGAAGAACCCAGCCCACTGTACTATCTTTCCAACCCCTTGAGTATTTTTGAAAAATTAAAAATGAATGGTAAAGTATGTCATGTTTTTACTGATTTGATAGTGACATGGCTTTGTTTCGTTGTCATGAGGTATAAAATAATGAACTAATAATATAAAAACTATCACAAAAGAAAATATATGAATATAATTACCGGTATATCTTGCATCTCTTGTTTCCCTGAGCACTAATAAGTCTTGCACACTCCTAGATGTGAACACAAAGTAAAAGTAGCTTTTATTTTAAAATTTCATTTGTAGATTAATTAACTTTAGTGAGACTCCCTAGAAACTCTTGGGAGTCCAGAGGACACTTCTGTTATCACTTGTGTGATGATTCAGTGCTAGGGCATGATGATGCTTTGCTGTCAGTGTCAGTGGTGCCAGGGTTCACCAAGAAGTGCCTGGAAGGCCATGTGGTACCTGGGGTCAAACTTGCCAGTATGTGTGCCAGACCAAAATGATAACTCTCCAGCCCCTGATTATTTAATTTTTACCCGAAACATTTTATTTTATTTTATTTTACTTTGAAAGCAGAATGGGTGACTCATATTATATCAATCAGAAACAGAGTCTTTTGGAAGTTGTCTAGCATGTTTCATATTGATATTGAGGACAAAGCTCATACAGGATGCCAGGTCAACCACTGGCTTAGTTTTCTGAACCTCATTACTATGGTTATCTATTAATTTCAAATGTGTTTGCTGGACTGTTGGAAATGTGGATAGGTGCTAAATGTCTCAGCTAAAATTTTCGACTTTATACCTGAGCTGCTAAGTAACCTCCTTTGGGTCACTAATAAGGCTTTGTGGGGAAAGGTATGTGAAATGTAGAAAATGTTACCTGATCTATTTTTGTAATTGACATCTTGATTCTTAATATCTTTCTTCCTTTGGGTTTGTGTGTCATCAAATAAATGTTGGATAATTCCAGAGTTCCTGTTTCATCTTAGAAAGAAAGACTGAGTAGATATGAGTAAGGTGCCAAATAGAAGCAGAAGCCTTTCATAATAGACTTGGGGATTTTGGGATCTGGTGGCAGCATATAACAGTGGTCAAGGACTTCTAGATATTTGCTTAAGGATTATTCCTTGTGGTACTTGGTTTGGGAATATATGAAAATCTGTAGATCAAACTGGCGTGGGGATCATTCTTCTGCATGCAAGGCAAGTGCTTTCTCTTCAACCTGCTGTCTCCCTGTGCTATCTCTTCAGCCGTTTTTTTAAGTGGTTGAAGTTCTTTCTCCTCTAATAGCAAATTAATTAAAATTTTATAACCAGATAAAATTAAATGTATGGCAGCAATTTAAACAAGAACTGGAGCTGCTCTACCCTATTTTGTTTAATCTGTTCTTGTGAAATTTTTTCATTGATGCCCTAAATTTCTCCTCAGTTTTCCATTAAGCGCTATATGGATCATAGTGTTCAGATAGAGCCTATTAGAAAACAAACACATAAATATTAAATAGATTTTAGATTATATGTGATACTAGAAAGCAGAATATTACTTATGCCACTTTATATTATATTTAGGCATTGCTTCAGGGGCTGACACATGACTCTTGATCTATGCTGATCATGACTTGAGATCCACTTAGGATCATAACAATCTAAGTGTAATGTCACAACAGCAAAATTCATTTTTTATGTACTGTTTTTGTTCTTTTTGTTAATTTTCTGAGAGCCACTGGTGATTTTTGGCTAACCGGGTCAGCAATACAGTGCAAAAGCCCAAGGTTGCAGCATTCCTTGGGGACACTCTCACTCTGCCACTGCTCAAGGACCTCCAGGACATCTCCTGCTGCTGCCCAGGGATCTCGAGGACTCTACTCAGATGCTCAGGGGACCATGTGGTGCTGAATTGAATCTGATTCTGGAGCATACTACTCTCCCCTAACTGCTGTACCATCTCTAGGTCCCTTATTATATAATTTAATTAAATATTTTATTAAAACATTATTCATTGGTTCTCATTTATACTTGCCTCATAATTTAAGTAAAGGTCTTAAAAACAATTTAAAATGTATAGTTTGATGGATTTTTTACACTGGCTTTCTCCCCTAATATTCTACTTAACATTTTTTGTTTCAAGTTATTTGTCTTTTAAAAAAATAATAGAAAAAGGTAATCTTTAATATTTGTCAAATATTTTCCCTCAGATCTTCTTTTCTCTTTTTCTACAGTTCTTAGTTATTATCAGGTGTGACTTGTCATCTGCCTGAATAATTGCCTCTGGCCCTGTTGTATTTAACTCACAGTTGAGAAGCATAATTTCTTTAGATGTAGAATTCTTATTTAATATTTCTTTTTTCATCATTTTAAAGATGTTATACTAAATCATAACAAGAATTTATATGTAATGCATCTACATTTCTTAGAATTTTTATTGGTATTTGTTCAGAGATATTCTCTAACTTCAGAAGTATGAATGATGTAGCTTACCTATATCATTTAAAATGTTATCATTACTATGACAATTCAAATTTTTCAAATTAAGGAAATAAGAACATTTTCTGGTTTAATGAGAGAAACAAAACAAAGACAAAATATTTGCCATTAAAAATATAAAATATTGGGGGCTGAAGCGCTGGTGAAAGCGATAGTGCCTTGCTACAAGCTAACCTAGGACAGATAATGGTTAGATCATCTGGTGTCCCATAGGGTCCCCCAAACCAGGAGCAATTTCTGAGCACATAGCCAGTAGTAACCCCTGAGTGTCACACATTTTGGATGTGGTCCTCAAAACAATTATTATCAAATATCCCCAAATTTAGCCTTTCCAATGAAAATGCTTATGCATATTGATTGGTACAAATTTTATACAAATTAAAGCACATTTAAAAATTTTATCAGATAAAGCAAATTATGAAAACAATTTGGTAAATTTGTTTATGTCTTACTAATTGAATGTTGGTGTACATGCGATAGAGTATAAAAAGATTCAAACATCTTATTTTTTGCGAGGGGACTAAACTAATGTTTAGGGATTCCTAGCAATACTTGGCCAATTGGTGACAATTGCTCAATACAAGGACCTGAGGATTTGGTACAGTTTGTAACCTGAAATGTCTGGAACCCCTCAGGCACCATTCAATACTAGGGATTGAACATTAGTCCTGGGTATGCAGAACATGACCTCTTGTCTGTATTTTCCCAGCCTTGAACAAATTAAAGTTTGGATAAACAAAATGAAGTGTGTTTGTTATATATAGCAAAATAACATTTTTTCTTTGGTAAAGCATGTTATAGATTTCATATAGACATATATATAGCAGGAAATGCATAGAATAAAAGTAACAAGCTTATACATAAATATTAAGAGGATTAATGTATAGCAATTTTAATTTTCAAGAAATTATAAAATGACAGTTTCTTTGTGCTTGTAAATGGAATTAATAAAATGTAAGGATATATTCAGAATTCATTTAATATACTTAATAGTGGAAATTAAAGGAAAGATCCCTTTTCATATGATGCCAGACAGTGAAAGGTTTATAATGGTTTGGAGTTTTAAGAATGTATTTATCATTTAGCAAAGTTTTACTTTTATTTACCCTTTTATGTACTAATTATCTTTCTAGGTCTGTTTCTGCATGAACTTATTAAAATATGTTTAACATATATAAATATAAAAAGCAACTATTTTATTTTAATTTAATTTTATATATTAATTTAATTTAATTTTCTACTGAATGGTACTCAAAGGATACTCCTACTTCCTGGGGTAATTCTAGTGGGACCATGCAGTTCTGGGGACTAAACCCTGCTTCCTATATGCAAAAAAAATATCTACTCTTGACCTTTGAGCTATCTCTCTAGCCTAGTCAAGGATTTTAAAAGAACTTCTGTAATGTGTGATGAATACTGTTTTCTGTTTGGTTGGTTGGCTGATTTTGGACCGCACCCAGAGGTGTTTAGGGATTACTCCTGGCTCTGAACTCAGGAATTACTCCTTGTGGGCTTAGCAGACATATGGGAGTTAGTGGTTGAACCTGGGTCAGCTGTGTGCAAGGCAAACACGATATAAAGCTTCCCACAAAGATTGGTGAGTACAGTTAGAGAAATAACTACACCAAAAATTATCATGATAATAGTAGTGAGAGAAAAACAATGTCTATCTCGAAGACAGGCAGGCAGTGGGTGAGGGGGCGGGCATTGGTGATGGGATGGTTGTACTGGTGAAGGAGAGTGTATTTTTTGGAAGGCACAGGTTGCTAGAGTATAAATATTAAAATTTATTTTAACATTCCTCATACAATACAGTTTTTACAATACATCTTATACATATACTTTTACATTCCTCATACAATAAGTGAGATGGAGAGCTGTTAAACACCATATATGGCTTTGGTTACATTCATCACTTTCTTCTCATATACAACATAGAATCCAGTATACCTGAGTTTAGCAAATCTGACCTAGTGCAGAATAAGTGCTAGTTCTATTTAGTCACTGAAAACTATATTCTGCTAAATACTTTCCTTTGTATCTATAGGAGAAAGCAATTTTTTAAATACCAACTTCTAATTCACAGCTAAGAGTTTTCATGAATGCAGGCATCTCTACCACAACTGATTTACAGAAATTAGTTAGAAATGAGCCATAAAATTGTAACTCTGTTATTGTAGTAAAAGACCAAAATATTATCAGAATGAGAGACTGATTTTAGCTGCTTTTTCATCATACCCAGTTCTGACATTTTAGTGACTATCTTCTCCATTTTAGAAAGTCATTAAAAACAGACTGTTTTAGAAAATCTTAAACATTTTCACATCACCACACAAATGAGCTTTTGTTCTGTAAATGAAATTATAAGGCTTTTACACAATTAAAACTAAGATCCATTAAATAAAATTTCATTGCAACCCACCGGACTGTCCTCTTTGTAAGTTACAATGAAGTCATAAGGATGCTCAGAAATCACTCCTGGCTTAAGGATCCATATAGGAAGCTGGGAGATTGAACCAAGGTCTGTCCTAGGCTAGCGTGGGCAAGGCATACCCCTTGTGCCATCACTCTGGCTCCGAGAGGTTGTACTTTTTATGACTGAAACCAGTACAAATATCTTTGTAATAATGGTGTTTAAATAACTATATTAATAACTAATAAATAAAATAATAAAAGATAAATTACAATTAAATAAATGGTTAAAATTAGGGTTAGTCAAAAGTCAAAGGAAATATGGCAAATACTGGATGATCTTACTCATCTGTAGTATGGGGATAAAACAAGGGCACTGACATATTGGATGATGACTTTTTTTTGTTTTGTTTTGTTTTGTTTGTTGGATCAACAAACAGTGCTCAGGGGCCACTCCTGGCTCTATGCTCAGAAATCGCTCCTGGCAGGCTCAGGGGACCATATGGTATGCTGGGATTCGAACCACTGTCCTTCTGCATGCAAGGCAAACGCTCTACCTCCATGCTATTTCTATGGTCCTGGATGATGACTAACTTTTGGTCTTGGATTTCAGAACTGAGATTATCAAGCAGTAATGAGACAGATGCGAAGGAATTGAAGAGGTGACCGTGGCAATGTGGGAGGGTCTTGTACGCTTTGGTGTTGATGAAGTAACTTTGCATGTCAATAAATATTACACTATTGAAATCATTTTTACATAGATTCTACTAAAGTTATTTAGAAAAACATTCAGGTTAGATTTAGCAATAGGATTTGCATTAGATTTATTAGGGTTAAGACTAGGATTAATAGGATTTGGGTAAAGATTTATATTTGATTTTGGATTAGGGTTAAGATTAGTATTAGGATTCTGTAGTAGAGTTTTAAGCTTTAATAGTAACGTCATTATCATCTATATTTTTGTATTATCTTAGTATAAAATCTCTCTTTCTTTTCCTTTCTTGTTTCTTTTTCTTTCTTCCTTCCTTCTTTCCATTCATTCCTTCTTCTTTCCTCTTTCTTTCTATTCATTCCTTCTTCTTTCCTCTTTCTTTCTTTCTTTCTTTCTTTCTTTCTTTCTTTCTTTCTTTCGTTCTTTCTTTCTTTCTTTCTTTCTTATTTTCTTTCTTTCTTTCTTTCTCTTTCTTGTTTCTTTCTTGTTTCTTTCTTTCTTCTTTCTTTCTTTCTTTCTTTCTTTCTTTCTTTCTTTCTTTCTTTCTTTCTTTCTTTCTTTCTTTCTTTCTTTCTTTCTTTCTTTCTTTCTTTCTTGTTTCTTCCTTCCTCCCTTCCTCCCTTCCTCCCTTCCTTCCTTCCTCTCTTTCTCTTTCTTTTCTTTCTTTTTCTTTCTTTCTTTCTTTCTTTCTTTTTCTTTCTTGTTTCTTTCTTTCTTGTTTCTTCCTTCCTTCCTCCCTTCCTCCCTTCCATCCTTCCTCCTTTCCTTCCTTCCTCTCTCTCTTTCTTTCTTTCTTTCTTTCTTTCTTTCTTTCTTTCTTTCTTTCTTTCTTTCTTTCTTTCTTTCTTTCTTTCTTTCTTTCTTTCTTTCTTTCTTTCTTTTTCTTTTGTTTATGGGGCACACTGGCAGTGTCCAGAAATCACTCCTGGCAGGCTCTGGGAACCATATGAGTTGCCAGAGATGGAACCCAGGTCAGTTCCATGCAAAGCAAATGCCCTACCCTCTGTGCTATTACTCCAGTCCCTTTAACCTTTTTCTTTTATGAAGCACTCAAGGGCCCTCAGGACCACTCCCAACAATACTCTGCCAACTGAACTGGATCCAAGAATATGAAGCTGCTCTTGTATGCTGGTACCTACCAAAAAAGCACCCTCAGATGCCCGGGTCCTCCATGATCATACTTTGTGGTGCTCAGGATATAGGATGAATCAGGAGAAGTTGTGTTATGCCATGTTTCATACTCAGGTCCCAGTGCATGTTTTGCACTTAATTTCTGAGCTAACCATTGGCACACATTAATTATACACTTTTATATTAAAGTTATATAGTATCATCTTCTATAATATATGGTGATATCTCATTATTGAGATATATTTTTCATAGTAAATTATTTCTATAAACAAATTATTTAAATAATAGGTACCAGGAAATATATAGAAATAAGTGAAGATGATACTTATTTATGCATTTATAATCTACCTATAAAATTAATATATATTAATTTGATAATCAAGTAATTATGAAATGAGAATACTTTAAAATGGGATTAAAATATATATGACTGTTTTATCCTTAATGTAAATTATATAAGTAGCAATGAATTTATTTATTTTAATTTAAAGTTAATGAAGGAATTTAAAATAGTAATGATTTATTTGGAAACACTTTGATATTATCTGAGCAAGGTACATATTTCTCTTCCGTTTATACAGTATTCAGTTCTACAACTGTATTTTATAGCTAATCACACATGTGCATTAAATTATGGATACATCACTGCAAAATATCTATTTTAAAAATCACTTTAGTCATATTCATGCTACATTTACTATGTTTATTGTAGCAAGTTAGGTGATATTAATATTTTAAAAGATATTTTAATGTGTCTTTGTAATATTGAAGAAATAAGTTAATTTTATATAGTTTATTTTTATGTTTATATAGAAATATATTTGAATCTGTTTACACGGATACTTTGATGATAATTATAATAACCTTTACATATGATTTGGGTGAACATCTTACACTAAATATAGTATATATGTATGTTACAGACCTAATGATTGTATTTCCTTACTACTGATGTATTGAAACCTATGCCCAATATAATATTAAGAGGCAAACCTTTGGGAAGTGTTTAATCATGTAAACCGTCAGAAATTGTTGTATACTTCTTAGAAGAGACTCCAAAGAGCTTTTTCTTTGGTTTTGGGCCACACCAATTGACACTCAGGGAGTACTCCTGGCTATGTACTCAGTAATCACCACTACCTTGGGGGACCATATGAGATGCTGGGTCAGCAGCTTGCAAGGCCTTAGTGCTGCATCATCATTCCAACTACCCCGAAGATCTTTTCTATTTTTTATATAAAATTACAGATCAAAAATGATTGTATATGAGTTTGGATGTAGGTTTTTAAAAAAAAGAAGTAGGTTTTAAAAAAAGGTAAGATTTTTTTTTAAAAAAATACATTAAAAATCTGTTATTTCTATCATTTTAATCTGGAAATCCTTAACCATTAAGACTGTGAGCAATAATTTTTTGTTGTTTCTAGGCTACTCGGTCTATGTTATTTTGCTCTAGCATCTAAAAGGACTTAGACTATGTGAATAATTGAAAATACAGTTTTTCAAAACCACTCAATGCTGATGAATTAATATGAATCTTAAAATCTTTTTTATTTTTATGGGATGAAACCTTAAATATCAAATTTAGTAAAATGAACAAAAATAATAAAACAGTGGCTGTAGGAGAAATACCTTACACCTGACTACCTGGGTTCAATCTGTACACCACACATGGTCTCTGCCAAAGTGATCCCTGAGTGCAGAGCTACAAGTAAGCACTGAGAGCTGTTGGGTATGTCCCCAAAACAACCAACTAACTAATTAACCAAAACCATAATTAGATATGAGCGAACGTGTTTTAATTCTGAGTTTGAAATCAGTAACATCATTAAAAATGTTCATAAATTAGCTACAACAATTAACTGTCAAGATGATATTAAAGTATGAGTTATGTTTTGAAGTCTTTATTACTATAATAGAAGAATAACAGTAATTAGGATTAAATAGATTAAATACCTGCTAAGTTGTATATGGTAAGTATTTTGGGAGGAAAGCCTTAAAATTTGATCTTGGGGCTAAAGAGATAGGACAGGGGTTAAAGTATATGTCTTTTATATGACTGAATCTGATTCAGTCACCAGCACAATATTGTTGTGCTCCTTGTAACACATTGCTCTCAGGGAGTAGCCCTGCAGATTTCTGAACAATACAAGGTATGACCTTGGAGGCCCCCAAGCACAAAGGATATAGATAACCAATATAATTCCAGAATTGCAGGGTCCAGCCAGCTCCACATCCTTACCCCCCACTCGCTTTGTTTTTGTACCACAAGTCCATTTGACCACCAGTTACCAGGATGGAACCGTAGGCTTCCTCATTACTACTTTGGAGTTCTCCATCCAAAATATAACTTCATAATTTTGGACTATGTCCCACTTTTTATGAATGATAGATATATAAATTTCGTAATAGTTGTTTTAAGAACGCTGAGTTAACATCCACTGCTGGTAACAATATTGTCTCTTTCAACTCCAATGGAAAAGAGTTGAGAGTGTTGTCAGTAAACTTATAATTGAGCTGCCATATAATACAGCAATTCCATTTTAGAGTATCTACAACCAAGACTTAAAATCCCTTATTCAAAAATGACATTTGCACACCACTATTAATTGCTGCACTTAATACAATGACTAATATATGGAATAGGCTTTGGTTTCCAATGACAGATTTATGGATTATGAAGATGAGGTATATTATATATACATATATAATGGAATATTTTGCAGCTTCAGGGAATGATAAAATCATACAATTTGCTGCAATCTTATTGGAACTCGAAGATATGTTGAAGGAAATAAGAGAAAATAAACACAGTATGATCTCACATATTGGTAGGAACTAGAATAACTGGATGAACTGGATGAGTTCATATTATGTAGTAAATTGGAGGGATGCTTACATCACACTTGACCCACAGCTTAGAGAGGAGGACAGAGAAGGAAAAATTCAGGTGGGAAGGAAAAAGATGAGTAAGGAAAGTAATGGGGGACCAAGGAATGGGGTTTCTGTTAGTTGGTGATTTGGGAGAGTTCCAAAGCACAGACTCAACAACATTGAAAACTTGATATCTTAGCTACACCAATAAACTTTGTAATATACCTGTCAAGGTGGTAGGCTAGGGTAGGTGTGTGTCGAGGTGAGGGAAATGGATTAAGGTGATGGGAGTTTACACTGGTGGTTTGATTGGTGTTGAAATATATGCCTAAAAATCAACTATTAACAATGTAACTATTAACAATATAAATCAATTTTTTTCTTTTCATTTCTTTTCTATTCTTCCACTACTTTTTTTTTTTTTTTGGTTTTTGGGCCACAAGAGGTGATGTTCAGGGGTTACTCCGGGCTATGTTCAAAGAAATTGCTCCTGAATTGGGGGACCATATGGGATGCCAGGTAATCGTATGTCAGTCTGTCCTAGGGTAGCACATTCAAGGCAAACGTCCTACCACTTTTGCCACTGATCATGCATCATAAATCAGGTTTTTTACTAAATAAAAATTTTTACTAAATAAAAATTTAAAAAATAAAAGTCTATAGTTGATCCCATGACAATATATTCCAGGGGTGGGGAAACCCCATATCTCTTCAGCCAAGTGAATTCCTTTTCGAATGACCCCAATATTTACTGTGCCAGGGGAGGAGGGGAAAAAAAGCAAAAAGCACAAAACATTGTTTATTTTATATATATATATATTTATATGTTATTGTTTATTTTCATGTACTATTATTATTTTTATTTACCTATCTATATTTGGTCAATTTGTTTTGATGTGGTTATTGAAGTTGTTGCCCCCACTTATCTTTTTTTCTTTCTTTTCTTTCTTTATGTGCTCTGCCCTGTTTCTTATCTCAAGACCATGGTGGGTTTTTTTGTTTTTGTTTTTGTTTCTTTTTTTTTTTGTGGTACTTATCGTTATTGTAGGAGTTCTCACTGGATATTTGACACTTCTTTTCATAGTAGTGGAGTGTTTCACCTTCTTTTTCTCCTTTGTCTCTCAATCCGATGACGAGAGTCTCTAGAAGAATTCCGCTTATTTTCGGCATATCAGACTTTTACCCCAGTTTATTACTTTTCTCTTCTTCAAACAAAACCACCTAACTTGAACTAGCTGGCATCATTCTTGATAAATTCTCTTATTAATAGGAATCACATTAAAGATTCTATCTTTTTGTCATAATTTTATAGGAGGTAATTTTGTGGTAGTTTGGAAATATAAATATGCCATTTGTGAATAAAGAGAAATGAAAATTTTCAAATATATACTTCTTTCTTTTTTACATTTATGTACTTGTCTGTGCCCATTCTGAAATGTTGAATACAAATGGTGAGGAAAAGGCATCTTTTTATCATTCTTCATCTCAGGGAGTTGTTAGTATTTATTTAATTGTTAGGTATGGTATTTGATGTGACTTTCTAAAATTTTTTTAATCTTACCTTTGTTGTTGTTTTGTAGCCACACCAGTGCTCAGGACATACTCCTGGTTCTGAGTTAATAATTACTCCTGGTGATGATCAGGGCTAGAAATTGAATCCAATTGTATGCATGGGAAGAACCCAGCCCACTGTACTATCTTTCCAACCCCTTGAGTATTTTTGAAAAATTAAAAATGAATGGTAAAGTATGTCATGTTTTTACTGATTTGATAGTGACATGGCTTTGTTTCGTTGTCATGAGGTATAAAATAATGAACTAATAATATAAAAACTATCACAAAAGAAAATACATGAGAATAATTACCGGTATATCTTGCATCTCTTGTTTCCCTGAGCACCAATAAGTCTTGCACACTCCTAGATGTGAACCCAAAGTAAAAGTAGCTTTTATTTTAAAATTTCATTTGTAGATTAATTAACTTTAGTGGGACTCCCTAGAAACTCTTGGGAGTCCAGAGGACACTTCTGTTATCACTTGTGTGATGATTCAGTGCTAGGGCATGATGATGCTTTGCTGTCAGTGTCAGTGGTGCCAGGGTTCACCAAGAAGTGCCTGGAAGGCCATGTGGTACCTGGGGTCAAACTTGCCAGTATGTGTGCCAGACCAAAATGATAACTCTCCAGCCCCTGATTATTTAATTTTTACCCGAAACATTTTATTTTATTTTATTTTACTTTGAAAGCAGAATGGGTGACTCATATTATATCAATCAGAAACAGAGTCTTTTGGAAGTTGTCTAGCATGTTTCATATTGATATTGAGGACAAAGCTCATACAGGATGCCAGGTCAACCACTGGCTTAGTTTTCTGAACCTCATTACTATGGTTATCTATTAATTTCAAATGTGTTTGCTGGACTGTTGGAAATGTGGATAGGTGCTAAATGTCTCAGCTAAAATTTTCGACTTTATACCTGAGCTGCTAAGTAACCTCCTTTGGGTCACTAATAAGGCTTTGTGGGGAAAGGTATGTGAAATGTAGAAAATGTTACCTGATCTATTTTTGTAATTGACATCTTGATTCTTAATATCTTTCTTCCTTTGGGTTTGTGTGTCATCAAATAAATGTTGGATAATTCCAGAGTTCCTGTTTCATCTTAGAAAGAAAGACTGAGTAGATATGAGTAGGGTGCCAAATAGAAGCAGAAGCCTTTCATAATAGACTTGGGGATTTTGGGATCTGGTGGCAGCATATAACAGTGGTCAAGGACTTCTAGATATTTGCTTAAGGATTATTCCTTGTGGTACTTGGTTTGGGAATATATGAAAATCTGTAGATCAAACTGGCATGGGGATCATTCTTCTGCATGCAAGGCAAGTGCTTTCTCTTCAACCTTGCTGTCTCCCTGTGCTATCTCTTCAGCCGTTTTTTTAAGTGGTTGAAGTTCTTTCTCCTCTGATAGCAAATTAATTAAAATTTTATAACCAGATAAAATTAAATGTATGGCAGCAATTTAAACAAGAACTGGAGCTGCTCTACCCTATTTTGTTTAATCTGTTCTTGTGAAATTTTTTCATTGATGCCCTAAATATCTCCTCAGTTTTCCATTAAGCGCTATATGGATCATAGTGTTCAGATAGAGCCTATTAGAAAACAAACACATAAATATTAAATAGATTTTAGATTATATGTGATACTAGAAAGCAGAATATTACTTATGCCACTTTATATTATATTTAGGCATTGCTTCAGGGGCTGACACATGACTCTTGATCTATGCTGATCATGACTTGAGATCCACTTAGGATCATAACAATCTAAGTGTAATGTCACAACAGCAAAATTCATATTTTATGTACTATTTTTGTGCTTTTTGTTAATTTTCTGGGAGCCACTGGTGATTTTTGGCTAACCGGGTCAGCAATTCAGTGCAAAAGCCCAAGGTTGCAGCATTCCTTGGGGACACTCTCACTCTGCCACTGCTCAAAGACCTCCAGGACAACTCCTGCTGCTGCCCAGGGATCTCGAGGACTCTACTCAGATGCTCAGGGGACCATGTGGTGCTGAATTGAATCTGATTCTGGAGCATACTACTCTCCCCTAACTGCTGTACCATCTCTAGGTCCCTTATTATATAATTTAATTAAATATTTTATTAAAACATTATTCATTGGTTCTCATTTATACTTGCCTCATAATTTTAATAAAGGTCTTAAAAACAATTTAAAATGTATAGTTTGATGGATTTTTACACTAACTTTCTCCCCTAAAATTCTACTTAACATTTTTTTGTTTCAAGTCATTTTTCTTTTAAAAAATAATAGAAAAAGGTAATCTTTAATATTTGTCAAATATTTTCCCTCAGATCTTCTTTTCTCTTTCTCTACAGCTCATAGTTATTATCAGGTGTGACTTGTCATCTGCCTGTGGCCCTGTTGCATTTCACTCACAGTTGAGAAGCATAATTTCTTTAGATGTAGAATTCTTATTTGTATATTTCTCTTTTCAGCATTTTAAAGATGCTATACTAAATCATAACAAGAATTTATGTGTAATGCATCTACATTTCTTAGAATTTTTTTGGTATTTGTTCAGAGATATTCTCTAACTTCATAAGTATGAACGATGTAGCTTACCTATATCATTTAAAATGTTACCATTACTATGTCAATTCAAAATTTTCAAATTAAGGAAATAAGAACATTTTCTGGTTTAATGAGAGAAACAAAACAAAGACAAAATATTTGCCATTAAAAATATAAAATATTGGGGGCTGGAGCGCTGGTGCAAGCAATAGGGCCTTGCTATAAGCTAACCTAAGACAGACAATGTTTAGATCCTCCAGTGTCCCAAAAGGTTCCCCAAGCCAGGAGCAATTTCTGAGCACATAGCCAGTAGTAACCCCTGAGTGTCACCTGAGTGTCACACATTTTGGATGTGGTCCCCATAACTAATATATATCAAATATCCCCAAGTTTAGCCTTTCCAATGAAAATGCTTATGCATATTGATTGGTACAAATTTCATACAAATTAAAGCACGTTTAAAAAATTTATCAGGGCCCGCAGAGATAGCGCAGCGGCGTTTGCCTTGCAAGCAGCCGATCCAGGATCAAAGGTGGTTGGTTCGAATCCAGGTGTCCCATATGGTCCCCTGTGCCTGCCAGGAGCTATTTCTGAGCAGACAGCCAAGAGTAACCCCTGAGCATCACAAGGTGTGGCCCAAAAACAAAAAAAAAATTATCAGATAAAGCAAATTATGAAAACAATTTGGTAAAGTTGTTTATGTTTTACTAATTTAATGCTGGTGTACATGTGATAGAGTATAAACAGATTCAAACACCTTATTTTTTGTGGGAGGACTAAACTAATGTTTAGGAATTCCTGGCAATACTTGGCCAATTGGGGACAGATTGCTCAATACAAGGACCTGAGGATTTGGTACAGTTTGTAACCTGAAATGTCTGGAACCCCTCAGGCACCATTCAATACTAGGGATTGAACATTAGTCCTGGGTATGCAGAACATGACCTCTTGTCTGTATTTCCCTAGCCTTGAACAAATTAAAAGTGTGGATAAACAAAATGAAGTGTGTTTGTCATATATAGCAAAATAACATTTTTTCTTTGATAAAGCATTTTATAGATTTCATATAGACATATATAGCAGGAAATTCATAGAATAAAAGTAACAAGCTTATACATAAATATTAAGAGGATTAATGTATAGCAATTTTAATTTTCAAGAAAGTATAAAATGACAGTTTCTTTGTGCTTGTAAATGGAATTAATAAAATATAAGGATATATTCAGAATTTATATAATATACTTAATAGTGGAAATTAAAGGAAAGATCCCTTTTCATATGATGCCAGACAGTGAAAGGTTTATAATGGTTTGGAGTTTTAAGAATGTATTTGTCATTTAGCAAAGTTTTACTTTTATTTACCCTTTTATGTACTAATTATCTTTCTAGGTCTGTTTCTGCATGAACTTATTAAAATATGTTTAACATATATAAATATAAAAAGCAACTATTTTATTTTAATTTAATTTTGTATATTAATTTAATTTAATTTTCTACTGAATGATACTCAAAGGATACTCCTACTTCCTGGGGTAATTCTAGTGGGACCATGCAGTTCTGGGGACTGAACCCTGCTTCCTATATGCAAAAAAAAAATATCTACTCTTGACCTTTGAGCTATCTCTCTAGCCTAGTCAAGGATTTTAAAAGAACTTCTGTAATGTGTGATGAATACTGTTTTCTGTTTGGTTGGTTGGCTGATTTTGGACCGCACCCAGAGGTGTTTAGGGATTACTCCTGGCTCTGAACTCAGGAATTACTCCTTGTGGGCTTAGCAGACATATGGGAGTTAGTGGTTGAACCTGGGTCAGCTGTGTGCAAGGCAAACACGATATAAAGCTTCCCACAAAGATTGGTGAGTACAGTTAGAGAAATCACCACCAAAAATTATCATGGTAATGGTAATGAGAGAAATACAATGTCTATCTCAAAGACAGGCAGGCAGTGGGTGAGGGGGGGCATTCGTGATGGGATGGTTGTACTGGTGAAGGGGAATGTATTTTTTGGAAGGCACAGGTTGCTAGAGTATAAATATTAAAATTTATTTTAACATTCCTCATACAATACAGTTTTTACAATACATCTTACACATATACTTTTACATTCCTCATACAATAAGTGAGATGGAGAGCTAAGTTAAACACCATATATAGCTTTGGTTACGTTCATCACTTTCTTCTCATATACAACATAGAATCCAGTATACCTGAGTTTAGCAAATCTGACCTAGTGCAGAATAAGTGCTAGTTCTATTTAGTCACTGAAAACTATATTCTGCTAAATACTTTCCTTTGTATCTATAGGAGAAAGCAATTTTTTAAATACCAACTTCTAATTCACAGCTAAGAGTTTTCATGAATGCAGGCATCTCTACCACAACTGACTTACAGAAATTAGTTAGAAATGAACTATAAAATTGTAACTCTGATATTGTTGTAAAAGACCAAAATATTATCAGAATGAGAGACTGATTTTAGCTGCTTTTTCATCATACCCAGTTCTGACATTTTAGTGACTATCTTCTCCATTTTAGAAAGTCATTAAAAACAGACTGTTTTAGAAAATCTTAAACATTTTCACATCACCACACAAATGAGCTTTTGTTCTGTAAATGAAATTATAAGGCTTTTACATAATTAAAACTAAGATCCATTAAATAAAATTTCATTGCAACCCACCGGACTGTCCTCTTTCTAAGTTACAATGAAGTCATAAGGATGCTCGGAAATCACTCCTGGCTTAAGGATCCATATAGGAAGCTGGGGGATTGAGCCACGGTCTGTCCTAGGCTAGCGTGGGCAAGGCATACCCCTTGTGCCACCACTCTGGCCCCGAGAGGGTGTACTTTTTTATGACTAAAACCAGTACAAATATCTTTGTAATAATTTTGTTTAAATAAATATATTAATAATAAATAAAATAATAAAAAGATAAATTACAATTAAATAAATGGTTAAAATTAGGGTTAGTCAAAAGTCAAAGGAAATATGGCAAATACTGGATGATCTTCCTCATCTGTGGTATGGGGAATAAAACAAGGGCACTGACATATTGGATGATGACTTTTTTTTGTTTTGTTTTGTTTTGTTTTGTTTTGTTTGTTGGATCACACCCGGCAGTGCTCAGGGGCCACTCCTGGCTCTATGCTCAGAAATCGCTCCTGGCAGGCTCAGGGGACCATATGGTATGCTGGGATTCGAACCACTGTCCTTCTGCATGCAAGGCAAACGCTCTACCTCCATGCTATTTCTATGGTCCTGGATGATGACTAACTTTTGGTCTTGGATTTCAGAACTGAGATTATCAAGCAGTAATGAGACAGATCCGAAGGAATTGAAGAGGTGACCATAGCAATGGGGGAGGGTCTTGTACCCTTTGGTGTTGATGAAGTAACTTTGCATGTCAATAAATATTAACACTATTGAAATCATTTTTACATAGATTATACTAAAGTTCTTTAGAAAAACATTCAGGTTAGATTTAACAATAGGATTTGCATTAGTATTATTAGGGTTAAGACTAGGATTAATAGGATTTTGGTAAAGATTTATATTTGATTTTGGATTAGGGTTAAGATTGGTATTAGGATTCTGTAGTAGATTTTTAAGCTTTAATAGTAACGCCATTATCACCTATATTTTGTATTATCTTAGTGTCTTCTAAAAATATTTGAAAGTTTAACATCTTTCTCTTTCTTTTCCTTTCTTGTTTCTTTTTCTTTCTTCCTTCCTTCTTTCCATTCATTCCTTCTTCTTTCCATTTTCTTTCTTCTTTCTTTCTTTCTTTCTTTCTTTCTTTCTTTCTTTCTTTCTTTCTTTCTTTCTTTCTTTCTTTCTTTCTTTCTTTCTTTCTTTCTTTCATTCTTTCTTTCTTTCTTTCTTTTTCTTTCTTTCTCTCTTTCTTTTTCTTTCTTTCTTTCTATCTTTATTTCTCTTTCTTTCTTTCTTTCTTTCTTTCTATCTTTATTTCTTTCATTCTTTCTCTTTCTTTCTTTCTATTTCTTTCTTTCTTTCTTTCTTTCTTTCTCTTTCTTTCTTTCTTTCTTTCTCTTTCTTTCTTTCTTTCTCTCTCTCTTTCTTCCTTCCTTCTTTCCTTCCTTCCTTCCTTCCTTTCTTTCTTTCTTCTTTCTTTCTTTCTTTCTTTCTTTCTTTCTTTCTTTCTTTCTTTCTTTCTTTCTTTCTTTCTTTCTTTCTTTCTTTCTTTCTTTCTTTCTTTCTTTCTTTCTCTTTCTCTCTTTCTTCCTTTCTTCATTTCTTCCTTTCTTCCTTTCTTCCTTCCTTCCTTCCTTCCTTCCTTTCTTCCTTCCTTTCCTTTTCTTTCTTTCTTTCTTTCTTTTTCTTTCTTTCTTTCTATCTTTATTTCTCTTTCTTTCTTTCTCTTTCTTTCTTTCTTTCTTTCTCTTTCTTTCTTTCTTTCTCTTTCTTTCTTTCTTTCTCTCTCTCTTTCTTCCGTCCTTCTTTCCTTCCTTCCTTCCTTTCTTTCTTTCTTTCTTTTTCTTTCTCTTTCTCTCTTTCTTCCTTTCTTTCTTCCTTTCTTCCTTCCTTCCTTCCTTTCTTTTTCTTTCGTTCTTTCTTTTTCTTTCTTTCTTTCTTTCTTTCTTTCTTTCTTTCTTTCTTTCTTTCTTTCTTTCTTTCTTTCTTTCTTTTTCTTTCTTTCTTTCTTTCTTTCTTTCTTTCTTTCTTTCTTTCTTTCTTTCTTTCTTTCTTTCTATCTTTATTTCTCTTTCTTTCTTTCTCTTTCTTTCTTTCTTTCTTTTATCTTTCTTTCTCTTTCTCTCTTTCTTCCTTTCTTCCTTTCTTTCTTCCTTCCTACCTTCCTTCCTTTCTTTTTCTTTCTTTCTTTCTTTTTCTTTCTTTCTTTTTCTTTTTTCTTTCTTTCTTTCTTTCTTTCTTTCTCTCTCTCTCTCTTTCTTCCTTCCTTCTTTCCTTCCTTCCTTCCTTCCTTCCTTTCTTCCTTCCTTCCTTCCTTCCTTTCTTTCTTTCTTTCTTTCTTTCTTTCTTTCTTTCTTTCTGTCTTTCTTTTTTTCTTTCTCTCTCTCTCTTTCCTTCCTTCCTTCCTTCTTTCCTCCCTCCCTCCCTCCCCCTCTCTCTCTCTCTTTCTTTCTTTCTTTCTTTCTTTCTTTCTTTCTTTCTGTCTGTCTTTCTGTCTGTCTGTCTTTCTTTCTTTCTTTTTCTTTCTTTCTTTCTTTCTTTCTTTCTTTCTCTCTCTCTCTCTCTTTCTTCCTTCCTTTCTTTCTTTCTATCTTTCTTCCTTCCTTCCTTCCTTTCTTCCTTCCTTCCTTCCTTCCTTTCTTTTTCTTTCTTTCTTTCTTTCTTCTTTTTCTTTCTTTCTGTCTGTCTGTCTTTCTTTCTGTCTGTCTGTCTGCCTGTCTTTCTTTCTTTTTCTTTCTTTCTTTCTTTCTTTCTTTCTTTCTTTCTTTCTTTCTTTCTTTCTTTCTTTCTCTCTCTTCCTTTCTTTCTTTCTTTCTTCCTTCCTTTCTTCCTTCCTTTCTTTCTTTCTTCTTTCTTTCTTTCTTTCTTTTTCTTTGTTTCTTTCTTTTCTTTCTTTCTCCTTCTTTCTTTCTTTCTTTCTTTCTTTCTTTCTTTCTTTCTTTCTTTCTTTCTTTCTTTCTTTCTTTCTTTCTTTCTTTCTTTCTTCCTTCCTTCCTTCCTTCCTTCCTTCCTTCCTTCCTTCCTTCCTTCCTTCTTCCTTCCTTCCTTCCTTTCTTTCCTTTCTTTCTTCCTTCCTTTCTTTCTTTCTTTGTTTACTTTTGTTTATGGGGCACACTGGCAGTGTTCAGAAATCACTCCTGGCAGGCTCTGGGAACCATATGTTTTGCCAGAGATGGAACCCAGGTCAGATCCATGCAAAGCAAATGCCCTACCCTCTGTGCTATTACTCCAGTCCCTTTAACCTTTTTCTTTTATGAAGCACTCAAGGGCCCTCAGGACCACTCCCAGCAATATTCTGCCAACTAAACTGGATCCAAGAATATGAAGCTGCTCTTGTATGCTGGTACCTACCAAAAAAGCACCCTCAGATGCCCGGGTCCTCCATGATCATACTTTGTGGTGCTCAGGATATAGGATGAATCAGGAGAAGTTGTGTTATGCCATGTTTCATACTCAGGTCCCAGTGCATGTTTTGCACTTAATTTCTGAGCTAACCACTGGCACACATTAATTATACACTTTTATATTAAAGTTATATAGTATCTTCTTCTATAATATATGGTGATATCTCATTATTGAGATATATTTTTCATAGTAAATTATTTCCATAAACAAATTATTTAAATAACAGGTACCAGGAAATATATAGAAATAAGTGAAGATGATACTTATTTATGCATTTATAATCTACCTATAAAATTAATATATATTAATTTGATAATCAAGTAATTATGAAATGAGAATACTTTAAAATGGGATTAAAATATATATGACTGTTTTATCCTTAATGTAAATTATATAAGTAGCAATGAATCTATTTATTTTGATTTAAAGTTAAAGAAGGAATTTAAAATAGTAATGATTTATTTGGAAACACTTTGATATTATCTGAGCAAGGTACATATTTCTCTTCCATTTATACAGTATTCAGTTCTTCAACTGTATTTTATACCTAATCACACATGTGCATTAAATTATGGATACATCAATGTCAAAATATCTATTTTAAAAATCACTTTAGTCATATTCATGCTGCAATTACTATGTTTATTGTAGCAAGTTAGGTGATATTAATATTTTAAAAGGTATTTTAATGTGTCTTTGTAATATTGAAGAAATAAGTTAATTTTATATAGTTTATTTTTATGTTTATATAGAAATATATTTGTATCTCTTTACACGGATACTTTGAAGATAATTATAATTACCTTTACTAAGGGTTACATATGATTTGGGTGAACATCTTACACTAAATATAGTATATATGTATGTTACAGACCTAATGATTATATTTCCTTACTATTGATGTATTGAAACCTATGCCCAATATAATATTAAGAGGCAAACCTTTGGGAAGTGTTTAATCATGTAAACCGTCAGAAATTGTTGTATACTTTTTAGAAGAGACTCCAAAGAGCTTTTTCTTTGGTTTTGGGCCACACCAAGTGACACTCAGGGAGTACTCCTGGCTATGTACTCAGAAATCACCACTACCTTGGGGGACCATATGAGATGCTGGGGGATTGAACCACAGTCCATCCTGGGTCAGCAGCTTGCAAGGCCTTAGTGCTGCGTCATCGTTCTAACTACCCCAAAGATCTTTTCTATTTTTTATATAAAATTACAGATAAAAATGATTATATATGAGCTTGGATGTAGGTTTTTAAAAAAAAGTAGGTTTTAAAAAAAGGTAAGTTTTTTTAAATATATTAAAAATCTACTGTTCTTTCTATCACTTTAATCTGGAAATCTTTAACCATTAAGACTGTGAGAATGAATTTTTGTTACTGCTACTCAGTCTATGTTATTTTGCTCTAGCATCTAAAAGGATTTAGACTATGTGAATAATTGAAAATACAGTTTTTCAAAACCACTCAATGCTGATGTATTAATATAAATCTTAAAATCTTTTTTATTTTTATGGGATGAAACCTTAAATATCAAATTTAGTAAAATGAACAAAAATAATAAAACAGTGGCTGTAGGAGAAATACCTTACACCTGACTACCTGGGTTCAATCTGTACACCGCACATGGTCTCTGCCAAAGTGATCCCTGAGTGCAGAGCTACAAGTAAGCACTGAGAGCTGTTGGGTATGTCCCCAAAACAACCAACTAACTAATTAACCAAAACCATAATTAGATATGAGCGAACGTGTTTTAATTCTGAGTTTGAAATCAGTAACATCATTAAAAATGTTCATAAATTAGCTACTACAATTAACTGTCATGATGATATTAAAGTATGAGTTATGTTTTGAAGTCTTTATTATTATAATAGAAGAATAACAGTAATTAGGATTAAATAGATTAAATACCTGCTAAGTTGTATATGGTAAGTATTTTGGGAGGAAAGCCTTAAAATTTGATCTTGGGGCTAAAGAGATAGGACAGGGGTTAAAGTATATGTCTTTTATATGACTGAATCTGATTCAGTCACCAGCACAATATTGTTGTGCTCCTTGTAACACATTGCTCTCAGGGAGTAGCCCTGGAGATTTCTGAACAATACAAGGTATGACCTTGGAGGCCCCCAAGCACAAAGGATATAGATAACCAATATAATTCCAGAATTGCAGGGTCCAGCCAGCTCCACATCCTTACCCCCCACTCGCTTTGTTTTTGTACCACAAGTCCATTTGACCACCAGTTACCAGGATGGAACCGTAGGCTTCCTCATTACTACTTTGGAGGTCTCCATCCAAAATATAACTTCGTAATTTTGGACTATGTCCCACTTTTTATGAATGATAGATATATAAATTTCGTAATAGTTGTTTTAAGAACGCTGAGTTAACATCCACTGCTGGTAACAATATTGTCTCTTTCAACTCCAATGGAAAAGAGTTGAGAGTGTTGTCAGTAAACTTATAATTGAGCTGCCATATAATACAGCAATTCCATTTTAGAGTATCTACAACCAAGACTTAAAATCCCTTATTCAAAAATGACATTTGCACACCACTATTAATTGCTGCACAATGACTAATATATGGAATAGGCTTTGGTTTCCAATGACAGATTTATGGATTATGAAGATGAGGTATATTATATATGCATATATAATGGAATATTTTGCAGCTTCAGGGAATGATAAAATCATACAATTTGCTGCAATCTTATTGGAACTCGAAGATATGTTGAAGGAAATAAGAGAAAATAAACACAGTATGATCTCACATATTGGTAGGAACTAGAATAACTGGATGAACTGGATGAGTTCATATTATGTAGTAAATAGGAGGGATGCTTACATCACACTTGACCCCACAGCTTAGAGAGGAGAACAGAGAAGGAAAAATTCAGGTGGGAAGGAAAAAGATGAGTAAGGAAAGTAATGGGGGACCAAGGAATGGGGTTTCTCTTAGTTGTTGATTTGGGAGAGTTCTATAGCTATATATCCAAAGCACAGACTCAACAACATTGAAAACTTGATATCTTAGCTACACCAATAAACTTTGTAATATACCTGTCAAGGTGGTAGGCTAGGGCAGGTGTGTGTCGAGGTGAGGGAAATGGATTAAGGTGATGGGAATTGACACTGGTGGTTTGATTGGTGTTGAAATATATGCCTAAAAATCAACTATTAACAATGTAAATCAAATTTTTTTCTTTTTCTTTTTCTTTTCTTTTCTTTTCTTCCTCTTCTTCTTTTTTTTTTTTTTTTTTTTTTTTTGGTTTTTGGGCCACAAGAGGTGACGCTCAGGGGTTACTCCTGGCTATGTTCAAAGAAATTGCTCCTGAATTGGGGAACCATATGGGATGCCAGGTAATCGTAACTCAGTCTGTCCTAGGTTAGCACATTGAAGGCAAACGTCCTACAACTTTTGCCACTGATCATGCATCATAAATCAGGTTTTTTACTAAATAAAATTTTTTACTAAATAAACATTTAAAAAATAAAAGTCTATAGTTGATCCCATGACATTATATTCCAGGGGTGGAGAAACCCCATATCTCTTAGGCCAAGTGAACTCCTTTTCGAATGACCCCAATATTTACTGTGCCAGGGGAGGAGGGAAAAAAAAGCAAAAAGCACAAAACATTGTTTATTTTATATATATATATTTTATATGTTATTGTTTATTTTCATGTACTATTATTATTTTTATTTACCTATCTATTTTTGGTCAATTTGTTTTGATGTGGTTATTGAAGTTGTTGCCCCCAATTATACTTATCTTTTTTTCTTTCTTTTCTTTCTTTATGGTCTCAAGACCATGGTGGGTTTTTTTTTGTTTTTGTTTTTGTTTTTTTTGTTTGTTTTTTTTTGTGGTACTTATCATTATTGTAGGAGTTCTCACTGGATATTTGGCACTTCTTTTCGTAGTGGTGGAGTGTTTCACCTTCTTTTTCTCCTTCATCTCTCAAACCGATGATGAGAGTCTCTAGAAGAATTCCGCTTATTTTCGGCGTATCAGACTTTTACCCCAGTTTATTACTTTTCTCTTCTTCAAACAAAACCACCTAACTTGAACTAGCTAGTCCTGCCTCCCAGTTAGAGGGGGAAATAAGGGAGGCGCCAGGACCAAACAGGTGCAAGACTACTAAGTAGTAGGCTAGGTACAGAGGGGACCACATATTCTAGCAGCCCTGGGGGTGAGGGAAGAGGATATGGAAGGTAGGACAAAAACGGAGGTGTAGGGAGGACAAACTGGTGATGGGAATCCCCCCTGATTTTATGTAAATATGTACCTAAAATATTATTGTCCACAATATGTAAGCCACTATGATCAAAATAAAAATTACATTAAAATAGAATTAATATGATCTATATGAAATACAGAAATCTTATTAAATTTTATGTTTAATTAATCTCAGAGAGAAGTTTTCAGTATTTTGCCACAAATTATGATTTTGGTCCTGGTAAAAATTATCATATATGGGTGATAAATTTATTTTAAATTAAAATTCTTCTGATTTTCCTCCTTCAATGTCCCCAGGTTCTCCCATCCACCCAACACCATTCACGTGGCAAGTTCAATTTCTGCAAGTGATTCTCAGGTGATCTATCATTTGCTTAAACTTCCTTTTTCATTTTTCTTTTTTTTTTTACTAATGTACCTATTTATAAGAAAATGATGAAACCCCAAAACTACCTTTTCCAGTCATAGTAATGTTTGTTTTCATGGTTCTTAAGAGTCACTTTTTAAAACTTATTTCTTTTTTATTAATGTAGTCATTTAATGCCATGATTACAAATATAATTGTAGTTGTGTTCAGTCATGTAAAGAACACTCCCCTTCATCATTGCAACATTTCCATCACCAATATCCCAAATATCCCTCCTCCCTATTCCACCCCAACTGTACTCTAGATATGCTTTCTCCTTCCCTCATTCATTCACTTTGTTATGATAGTTCTCAATGTAGCTATTTATCTAACTGCATTCATTACTCTTTGTGGTGAGCTTCATGTTGTGAACCGGACCTTCCAGCACTCCTCTCTTTTGTGTCTGGGAATTATTGTAAAAATGTATTTTATTTTTCTTAAAACCCATAGATGAGTGAGACTATTTTGCATCTATCTCTCTACCACTGTCCATTTCACTCAGAATAATAGATTCCATGTACATCCATGTATAGGAAAATTTCATGACTTCATCTTGCCTGACGGCTGCATAATATTCCATTGTGTATATGTACCACTTTTATTTAGCCATTCATCTGTTGAAGGGCACCTTGTTTTTTTTTTCCATAGTCTGGCTATAGTAAGTAGCCCTGCAATGAATATAGGTGTGAGGAAGGGTTTTCTGTATTGTATTTTTGTGTTCCTAGGGTATATCCCTAGGTGTGGTATAAGTGGATCATATGGGAGCTCAATTTCCAGTTTTTGGAGGAATCTCCATGTAGTTTTCCAAAATGATTGGACTAGAGGGCATTCCTACCGGCAGTGAATACAAGTTCCTTTCTCTCCACATCCTGCCAGCACTGCTTGTTCTCATTCTTTGTGATGTGTGCTGATCTCTGTGGCATGAGATCCTACTTTATAGTTGTTTTGATTTGCATCTCCCTGATGATTAGTGATGTGGAGCATTTATTCATGTGCCCTTTGGCCATTTGTATTTCTTCTTTGATAAATTGTTCATTTCTTCTCCTTATTTTTGATGAGATTAGATTAGCCCCTTATCTGATTGGTGTTGGTTTCTCCCATTCAGTGGGTGGCTCTTGTATCCTGGAAACTATTTCCTTTGAGATGCAAAAAATTCGCATATTTATATATTTCCACCTGTTTATCTGTCCTTCCACTTGTGTGGAGAGTGCTGTTTTTTCCTTAAAGAAGCCTATAGTCTCAATGTCATGGAGTGTTTTACCTACGTGTTGTTCTATATACTTTATGTTTTCAGATGTAATATCAAGGTCTTTAATCCATTTGAATTTTACAATCGTACAAGGTTTTAGCTGGGAGTCTGAGTTTGCTTTTTTTTTGCAAGTGGCTAACCAGTTGTGCCAACACCACTTGTTGAAGAAGTTTTCCTTGTTCCATTTGGAATTTCTTGCTCCTTATAAAAAAAACTAGTGGATTGTATATTGGGGAACGTTCTCTGAGTACTCAGGCCTATTCCACTGATCTGAGGGTCTGTATTTCAATACCATGCTGTCTTGATAACTATTGCTTTGTACTACATTTGAAAATTGGGGAAAGTAATGCCTCCCATATTCCTTTTTCCAAGGATTGCTTTATTTACTCAAGGGTGATTTTTGTCCCAAATGAATTTCATAATTGTTTGATCACTTCTTTTAAGAATGTCATGGGTATCTTTAGAGGGATCACATTAAACCTGTACAGTGCGTTGGGGATTATTTCCATTTTAATAATATTAATCCTGACAATCCATAAGAAGGATATATGTTTCCATTTCTAAGTGTCCTCTCTTATTTCTTGGAGCAGGATTTTATAGTTTTCTTTGTATAGGTCCTTCTAATCTTTAATCAATTTACCTTCAAGATATTTGAGTTTATGTGATACTAATGTGAATTGGGTTGTTTTCTCAATGTCCATTTCTTCCCTATCACTATTGGTGTATAAAAGGCCATTGATTTTGTTGTCTTAATTTTGTTGGCTGCCATATTGCTATATGAATCAGTTGTTTGGAGAAGCTTTTTGGTAGAGTCTTTAGGGTTTTCTACGTAGAGTATCATGTCATCTGAAAACAGTGATAGTTTGACTTCTTCCTTTCCTACCTGGATTCCCTTGATATCCTTTTCTTGCCTAATCACTATAGCAAGTACTTCCAGTACTATGTTGAAGAGGAGTGGTGAGAGAAGATAACCTTGTCTTTACCAGAATTTAGAGGAAAGGCTTATAATTTATCTCCATTGAGGGTACTATTTGCCACTGATTTGTGGTAGATGGCCTTAACTATACTGAGAAAGGTTCCTTTCATTCCCATCTTGCCGAGAGTTTTGATCAAGAGTGGGTGTTGGAACTTATGAAATGCTTTCTCTGTATCTATTGATAAGATGAAGTGATTTTTATTTTTCTTGTTGTTGATGTTGTGGTGTATATTAAGCTGATGAATTTACAGATGCCATCTTTGCATTCCTGGAATGAAACCTTCTTGATCATAGTGAATGATCTTGATGAAGCATTGGATCCTATTTGCCAGGATTTTGTTGAGGATCCTTGCATCTGTTCTTATCGGGGATATTGGTCTTTAATTTCTTTTGGCAGCATCTCTGTCTGGTTTTGGAATCAAGGTGATGTTAGTTTCATAAAAGCTATTTGGAAGTGTTCCCTTTTTTCAATTTCATGAAGGAGCCTGGCTAGGTTTGGTAATAGTTTCTCATGAAAGGTTTGGAAGAATTAATTACTGAATCGATCTGGGCCTCGGCTTTTTTTGAGCAGATATTTGCTTACCGTCTTAATTTCCTCAAGAGTGGTGGGCATGTTTTGGTATGCTACATCCTCCTTATTCAATCATGGAAAGTTATGAGTCCAAGAATTTATCTGTTTCTTCCAGGTTCTCATGTTTATTGGCATAAAGTTTCTCAAAGTAGTCTGTTTTTTCTTTGAATCTCTACAATATCTGTAGTGATATCCCCCTTTTCATTTCTGATACTGCTTTTTATGTTTCTTTCTTTGTGAGTTTTGCCAATGGTCTATCAACTTGTTTATTTTTTTCAAAGTACCAACATCTGTTTTTGTTGATCATCCAGATATTTTTTTAAATTTACTTCATTGATTTTTGCTTTAAGCTTTGCTTTTTCCTCTGTCTCCCTAGTCTTGGTTCCTTTTGTTCAGCATTTTAAGATTGTATAAGCTGTGTCATTAAGGTATTCAGGTATGCCCCTTCTTCCTTCCTATGTGTGCTTACAAATATATAAAGTTTCCTCTCTGTACTGCTTTTCCTGTGGTCTATAGTTTCCATAAGTTTGTGTCTTCATTGTTATTTATTTCCAGGAAAGTTTTGATTTCCTCTTTGATTTCATCTAAGACCCACTGGTTGTTCAGTAGTAGGCTGTTTAATTTACAGTTGCTTATGTTCTTCTTCTGTGTCCCTTTGTATTTCATTTTTAATTTCAGAGCCTCATGGTCAGCAAAAGTAGCTTGCAAAATTCTATCCTCTTAATTTTATGGAGGTATGTTTTATGTGTCATCATGTGTTCTATCCTGGAGAATGACCCATGTACATTGCAGAAGAATGTGTATCCAGTTTTCTGGGGATGGTGTATCCTTAATAAATCTACTGGGCCTCATTCTACCATTTCTCTTTTCAGCTTTAGTATTTTTTGTTTGATCTCACTCTGGTTGACCTATCAAGTGTTGACAGGGGGCATGTTGTGTTCTCCCAAAAATATTGTATTATTATTGATATCCTCTTTCAAATTTATCAATAATTGTATTAGATATTTTGCTGATCTCTCATTGAGTGCATATATGTTTAGTACTGAGATCTCTTGCTATTGCACATTTCCCTTGATTAGTACGAAGTGTCCATCTTTGTCCCTTAAAACTTTCCTGAGTCTAAAGTTTGTGTCATCTGATATTGAAATGGCCACCTCAGCTTTTTAAGGGTGTTGTTTGCTTTGATGATTTTCATTCAGCCTTTGATTTTGAGTCTATATTGTTCTGACTATTCAGGTGTGTTTCTTGTAGGCAGAAGAATGTTGGATTTATCTTTTGATCCATTTAGCCACTCTGTGTCTCTTAATTGGTGTATTTAGTCCATTGACTTTGAGGAAGATGATTTTCATGGAATTTAATGTCATCTTTGTGTATAAGTTTCATGTGTCTGTTGATCTGTCTTGTATTAAAGTAGACCTTTCAGTTTTTCCTTTACAGGTAGTTTTGCATGTGTAAACTTTCTGAGCTGTTGCTTATGTATCCATTCTCCAAACATGAACAGGCCTCAGGCTGGTTGCAGTATTCCAGGTGAAGCATACATTTCATTCTGTCTTGTTCCAGTATGCTACCACTCTATTTTGGCCTCGAAAATTTCTTGTGACATGTTTGATGTAAAACTTAAGGATGCTTCTTTTAATGTAATTTCCCTTTATGATCTTGCTGCTTTTAGCTAGTAGTCTTCAGGCATGCATGATTTAATTGCATGTTGTCTTTAGCTCTGGGAGTTTCTCTTTGATGACGTCTTTGACTATTGATTCTTCCTGGGGATCTTCTTTCTGGGCCTCTGGGACTCCAGTGATTCTTAAGTTGTTTCTGAGAGCTTATCAAAGACTTGTCTTTTCATCTGTTCACATTCTTTGAGTACTTTTTCATTGTCTGGTCATTTGCTTAAGGTTCTTTTCCAATCTCTTCTGCATTCATTTTCCAGTTCACTGATTCTGTCCTCAGCTGCTGTTACCCTGTTGAAGAGGCTTTTCTTTGATGTTTTCAGTTCAGCTACCGTGTTTTTCAGATCTGTTATTTCAGTTTGGAGTTTTCTGATTTCTATCTTTGTGTTCTGTTTAGCTAGAGCTATGTTTTCTTTGATTTCCATGATGATCCTCCATATTTCTATTTTAAACTCCTTATGTGAGAGATTAATCATATGGTTGGTATTTTTTGGTCATCACAGTTATCATCTTCATTCTCTGTACATTTTTGTGCCTGCAAGTTTTCCCCATTGTCATGCTTGTAGTGTGATTTTTTTCTGCGTGTTAAAAAGTGCACATGGCAGCGAAGGGAACTGGAGGCTCTTCCGAAGTCTGTAGAAGACAGTTTTTGCTGAGCCTTTCTCGGCCTTTTCAGGAGAGTTTCAGGAGACAGAGAGTAGAGAAACACACAAAGGCAACTGGTCCCCTCAGTCTCTCCCCATTGCTAATCTCACAGCAGGGGTAACCCCCACAACCTTCACAGACAAAGTAGCTACCTTTCTGCTTGGGTGCCTCAATCTTTCGTGGTCTTTCTGCTTGGGCTCCTCTAGAAGACAGTTTTTACTGTGCCTTTCTTGGCATTCTCAGGTGAGATTCAGGAGACAAATGAGTAGGGAAACATACAAAGTCGACAGGTCCTCTCAGTCTCCTCAACTTTTTTTTATCTTTACTATTCTCTGTATTATATATGAGATAGATAGCTATTTATTTGTCTCTTTCTTCTCTTAATTAACATTATTAAGTATGTTAGCCCCTAGTTTTATGTAGAAGTAAACTGCAGGATTTCCTTTTGGTCTGAGAACTGAATAGTATCTTAATTTGTATAAGTACCATAGATAATCAACTATCCTTTCCCAGGCACTTAAGTTTTTTCCAGAACTTGGCTATTGTTAATAGCATTTCAGTGACATAGAAGTGCAAATCTTTCTAAATACTGCTTTGGGATCTTAAGTCACTAGCATGAAGTAGAATCACTGAATAACATGACTCCTCATTAATTTTAAAATCTCAATATTATTTTTCATAGAGGTTCAAATAGATGACATTCCCACCATCAATTGGTGGTAAATGATAAAATTGAATATACTCTTTCTCATTTGTGGTAGTCACATGATTTTGCCATTTCTTTTGTGATTGTTTATTGACTTTAATGATTTTTTTAATCTACTAGGATTCTTTCTTTGGTTAAATCCATCATGTTTATAGAATGTTATAATTGAAGTCACTATATTTTTGTCAAAGGTAAGTTATGACAGAAATAACTTTGATGAGGGACATATATAATTGGATATACTTAGATGCCATTAACCTTACTAACTTTTATTTTTCTTACCATTTGGTTAAGTTTATAACTGTCTTATAAATTATTTCTGGAAACATTTCTACCATTTTTATTAATTGAAGTTTTCTATTATTTGGATTATTATTATTATTATTATTATTATTATTATTATGACAAGGTGGTTTTTATTTTATTCAGCCACATGCATGGCAAATCCCCTACTTCTGTGCCATCTCTCTAACCCCAAGATTTGGTGTTTATTATTATAAACACTCTATCATACATATTTTGTGTCCACATGTAACAGCTTTTTGCAATAGATTCAAGTTTAGTTGAACTTTGATTTTTAAATCAGCAATATAAGTTCTTATATATTTGAAAACCCTACCAATGTGCACCTGTAAGTTATTTTAGAATATTTCAAGTAATTTTACAACATAATAGGACTATTTTCTATGTCCCTAAAGTGTATGACTTTTAAGTATACTGTATACTTGCCAGTGCTTCTTGCCATTATTTTTTATGGTAGCCCTTCTGACAGGTAGGAAAGTCACTATCTTAGTTGCGTGGGTATCACCAATTCATACTTCTTTCTTTCTTTCTCAAAAATTCAAGAAAAATCTGTATCACCATGTAGGAAAATTTAGAATGATCCATAACAGTCTGGTACACATCTTATGATCTCTGTTCACCTACAGCTGTTATTATGTACTAAACTTTCTTTCATTTACCTACTTGTTAGCTATACCCTATTGAGAGAACAGGGTTTAAAATATTTGTAAAGGTTGAATTCATATTGAGTTATTCAATTTTAAATTTTTATACACTTTGGAGGTACAGAGTTTATCATGCCTTTCCTGCCAGCAAAATACTGAGTTCCCTCCACCACAGTCAATTGGACCACTGGCCCACTACACTCTATCCTTTTGATAAACTTAATTCTGGTCTGCATTTAGGATTGTTTTCACTGGACATTGTCTATTTTCTTACTTTTATTTTTTAATATACTATATATGAGTGAGTTCATCCATTTGTACTTCTCTTTCTAACTTATTTACCATTACCACCTCCAGTTCCATTCATATCATAGTCAATATTTCTTCTTTTTTTTTTAAAAAAAGAAGCTAAATGGTATTTTATTCTGCGTATGAATAACGACTTTATTCATCCTTTTTTTGTCACTTGGATTGGTTTGGATTCTTGCCTTTCATAAATAGCTGCAGTGAATATATTGGTGTGCATATATCTTTTTTAACTGTTTCTATATTCATTGGAGATATACATATATGTATATATGTATGTGTATATAATGTGGCAGATCAGTTTTCAGTTGGTCAAGTAATCTTCATATCATTTTCTATAGATTCAAAACTAGGTTTAAATTTCCACCTTAGTGAATAAAATTTCTCTTTCTCCATATGCCCATTAGCAATTAATTTCTGACCATTTCGATATAAGCTATTTGCACTGTTGTGTTGTGATATTTGATTTTGTATTTGATTTGTGTTTTTGATTTGTATTTTCTTCATAATCAGGTATGAGAAGCATTATTTTTCATATGCCTGTTGGCTATCTGTATGTTGCAAATTTTTTTCTTCACCCTTTGACATATCAAGATTGTCTGGTTTTTCAGATTCAAGTTTTGCTCTTGTCAGACAAAAGCAAATATGGAAACATGACAACAGCCCACCTATGGTTCCCTATCTTCTGAGCTTCCCAGTTATTCTTCCTTAATCTCCATCTTTCATTGTATTTTAATGTTGTTTTATATAATATCCAGGGATTCTTGCTGTATTGTAAGGAATAGATAGGGAAGTATATTTATACCATCTTCTAGGATATAGATATTCAACTATTTTTTATCTTAGTAATATTTATAAGCAGCAGATTATTTTAAAGTATTTTCTTTATTTGCTTAATTATTTTAGTGTAGTTTAATTTATTCAGTAACTATTTCTTTATTTTCAAGTATATGCTATCTATAAAGCTAATGTGATAGATTTAAATTATTGAGGGTGATCATTGTGGAATAAGGAAAATAAGTATTGAGTAAATTATAGTCAGTAATAGTAACTAGTAAGTAGCAATGGAATATAGTTATTATGTATTAATTGTAGTGGCTGTTCAAGAAAATTTTATGTAAATAATTTACTTTTACTAATATCTATGGAATTAGTAGTATTACTTCCTGTAAAGGTAATCTCATTTTACATTAACAATGCTTATAATTTTTTCATTAAAGAATCAGTTACAACTCAAAGGCTAGAAAATATTTTTTCTGTTATGTTCATGCATCCCTTTGTTATTTTTAAGTGCTCTTTATACATTCTGGTGGTGATGCGGTGAGAAAGAAACTCTTTATCCACTACTGGTGGGAATGCCGACTACTTCAACCTTTCTGGAGAGCAATATGGAGATTCCTCCAAAAACTGGAAATTGAGCTCTCATATGATCCAGCTATACCACTCCTAGGAACACAAAAATACAATACAAAACCCCCTTCTTTACACCTTTATTTATTGCAGCACTATTTACCATAGCAAGCCTCTAGAAATAACCAAGATGCCCTTCAACAGATGAATTGCTATAGAAACTGTGGTACATATACACAATGGAATATTATGCAGCTGTCAGGAGAGATGAAGTCTTGAAATTTTCCTATACATGCATGTACATCGAATCTATTATGCTGAGTGAAATAAGTCAGAGAGAGAGAAAGACACAGAATGGTCTCACTCAACTATGGGTTTTAAGAAAAATGAAAGATATTTCTCAACAATTTTCAGAGACAAAAGAGAGGGCTGGATGTTACAGCCCACCTCGTGAACCTCACCACAAAGAGTGATGAGTTTAGTTAGAGAAATTACTACATTGCAAACTATTCGAACAATGAGAATGTACGAGGGAAATAGAAAGCCTGTCTTGAGTACAGGTGGGGATGGGGAGGGGAGGAGGGATATTTGGGACATTGGTGGTGGAAATATGACACTGGTGATGGGTGGTGTCATCTTGTATGACTGAAACCCAGCCACAATCATGTTTGTAACCAATGTGTTTAAATAAAAAATACTAAAAAAACAATATGATATAAGAAATGAGTTGTTACTTTACCATTCTATACAGTGATTGAATCGCCTTGGAATCTTCTTATGTATAGTAATTATAGCACTTGCATGATTTACACCGGAGTAGCTTTCCCTCGCTTCAAGTTTCACATGGAGAAACAAAAGAAAAGATCATCTTTTTCTCTATTAATATGAGCATGGTCTTAAGAATGTGATCAGCCCTATTTTTTGCCTAGAACCAGTTTTATCAGCAAAACAAAGCAATAATTTATACACCTGCAAGAAAAGAGTTTGGTTTCAGCCAGTATGTATAGACAGACATAAGTGTGGTGCATGTATGTAGAGGCTGTTGCATGTCCAGGTAATACTTGGAGAACGCACACACTGTTCGCTATAGAAAATAATCTTCCTGCAAGGATTCAAGGTTATTGGGATACATTATGAGCTTGCAACATATCTGCTACCAGTTTCTGAATATTATTTTTCTTCTCACTTTTAAGCATGTGTTTAAAGTCTTGAAAGCACAAATAAAACATTTTAAATATAATGAACATGTTTTTTCTATTAAAAAAGGCATGTCACCACCAATGACGGTGAAAGGTTTCTAAGCAAAGCCCTCTCCCCCAAAACAAAAAGAAAAAAAGGAAAACAAAAACAAAAAGAGAGAAGGAGACCAGGTATTTGAATCAACAATACTCTTTGTATTGTTTATTGAACAGAGATTTGTTCTTGCATGGCTGGCAGCAGTTCTGTCGATGAGGATTGCACCTGGACGCCTGAGCTGCGGTACAAAACGTCCAGTCCCACAGACAGAAGCGTGGCACAGCACACTCCTGTTGGGGGTGTTGAGCTGTGGGAGCTTTGCACTCTGTTCGGTGTTCCTCAAATGTCCCCAGTCTATGGAGCTGGCCAAGGTGACCGCAAGTCCTGGGTGAGGGGAGCCATTCTATGGTGAGATGTGCTGTGGCGAAGGCTGGGCCTGTATCCATGGTTATGGGCTGGAATGTGGTGGTTGGGAGTGGGCCTTGGAGACAGCACAAGGGCCGGAGACTGCACCTGGCTGCTGAGGGACGTGGCCATCTGCTGGCCCGGGAGGTACAAAGCCTGGGGCTGTCCTGACAGCATGTGCTGCTGGGGACTCCTGGGGTTGGGCTGGCCAGGTGAACCAATCTGCTGCTTCATCTGCTGCTGCAGAGCCTCCTGGAAGCTGGCAGTGCTGTCGGCACCCAACTCAGGCTGTCCCATCTGGCCGAGTTGTCCCATCTGATCAGCCATCTGCCCCATGGCACCACCCTGCATGGGGAGGTGCTGCTGCAGCCACTGTGGCTGCATGGCCTTGGAGTAGCCTCCAGATCCTTGACGTTGCTGGAACTGGCCATGTGCGGCCATGCCCCTCGCCATGCCAGTGCTGCCCGGTGGTGGTAGTGGCGGCTGCTGTTGTTGCTGCTGCTGCTGCTGCTGCTGGAGCAGCTGGCACCGCAGCATCTCTCGGTATTGTGGGTTCATACTTGCCATGCTAGGGTTGTGCCCAGGGTTCATGATGTTCAGAGCCTGGCGCTGGGGGTTCAGGCTGCCCATGGCTTGGTTCTGTGGAGGCACAACAGGCCACGGGCCACCTGCTTGCACGTTCAGGTTCTGCGAGCCAAGCTCTTGGTGCAGGCCTGGCTGTGGTAGGAGGCCATGCTGGGACTGCAGGCCGGGGTGGCTGGCCACGTATTTGGCCATTGGCTGAGGAGACCTGAGCGACCTGGAGGGCAAGTCCTGGAGGGCACCCGGAGAGATGCTCCTGGGTGGCGGCACACTGGACATGGGCGGCCCGGTCACAGAGACCTGCATGGCCATTACCGGCCTGGGCATGCCTGACATGGGCTGCTGTTGGGGGAAGGGGACCTGCTGCCACTGGCCAGGGGGCATGATGGGCATGATGGGCCTGCTGACCTGGCTGGGGCATGGCACGCTCAGGCCCACAGCTGCCATCTGGCTCACAGGGACCACCACGCCCGGGTGCCCTGGAGACATGTCGTTCTTGATGTTCACCTTGTACAGGTGCTGCTGCTGCTGGGCCTCGTGTTCGATCTGACGGGCTGCCTCCACAGCAGCTCGTGAGGGCTGGGCAGGCTGCAGAGGGGCGGGCACCTGGTTGGTGGGCTTTCCAGCGTACACAATTGTGGGAGGCTGAGTCTGGGCAATGCTGGGCAAGCCGGAAGGGGACATGCTCACAGGGGAGGGTTGGGGTTGAGCAGGAGGCTGGAGTATCTGGGGCATGCTGGGCTGCTGCGTGGTGGTGCCGGGTGTTGCTGAGGTAGAGGAAGGCAGACTTTGCTGAGGCATGCTGCTGGTGTTCATGGTGGACTTCTGCCAATGCATGAGCTGGGCCTGCTGCATGTGGTGCAGGGTCTGCTGCTGGTGGAGCTTGTGTTTGATATTTAAGCAGATGGGCACAGGGCATTTGTTCACTTTACAGTGTTTGGCATGGCAGCAGCAGAGCACACTGAACTGCTTGCACACCGGGCAGCCTCTGTTGGTCTTGGGATTGCAGCCCTTGGCATGCTGTAGAAGGTGCTTCATTTTCTGGCAGGACAGCAGTGAGCAGGTGGTTTTGAGGCACTGGCAGGCGTGCACCAGTAACTGGATGCCATGCTGGATATTCTGGCTCCGAGAATCTTCTGGGCTCTTGGACTGAGGAACGCCCTGGTTGCTAACTTCATCATCTGGGCCCAGCCCACACTTGGCTATCTTATGCGTGTGGCTCTTGGTGTTATAACAATTGTAGCAAAGCTTGTAGTCCTCACACACGGTGCATTGCGAGCATGTCTCCACTTGGTGCTTGCACTCGTTGCAGCTGTAGATGACGTGGTCCTGGCCCTGTGTGTGTAACTCCACCAACATGCACAGTGTGGACCACTTGGAGCGGCGTAGGGAAGAGAACTCCCAGTGTTTGTTTGTTGCCTGAGTAAGGAAGGCATCCCTCCCATCCATGAGGTCGCAGCTGAGCAGGGGGTCAGGGTCAACGATGGGGGGCAGAGTGTTGATGACAGGCCCCGCATGCAAGTGGATCACAAAAAAATTCTCTTTCTGTTTCTCCATAATAGGATATAGTTTCTGGGACAAGTTTTTTGTATCACAGAGCATTCTGGACTTCTTGTTGGCACGGCTAATGCTGCTCTTGGTTTTCTTTCTCTTCCTCCTTTTCTTTTTCTCGGCATTCTTGCTGTTTTCCTGGCTGCCCTCTGTGGGCTCACTAGCCTCAGTACTCTTTTCCTTCTTTCTTTTGTCGTCCTCCTGCTCCAGCTCCTTGATGCTCTCTTCCAGCACTTTGGGCCAGAAGTCTCCTGAAAAATAAGGAAGCTCCTTGGCACTTGTCAGCCCGTCCTCAGTTGCTTGTTTGAAAATGTCCTTGTAGTCGTGGATAATGTGATCCGCGACTGCCTTATCCAGCATCTTCTTGTACCATTCCTGTAGCCGTTTTGGCTTGGGGATCTTCTGATCAGGCGGGTGACAGTGGAAGATGTAGTCGTCGCCCTTCTGGGGGGGGCACGACCAAATGTGGCCAGTCACATACCCTAAATTTTTTGCATATTCCAGGTAGCCCATCAATAGTTCGTGATACACAGCTGTTCGGAGGCAGCGTGGTTGGAAATAATGGACACTGTCCAGATAAGATATGTACACTCGCCTGGTGTTGGGGGGTGGGCAGTCGGAGCCATACTCCTGCACATACATTGCGAAGAAGCAGACATCTACCCCATCAATCTCCTCGAAGGCAAACAGTGCTTTGGTCCGGTATGGGAAAGATTCAGACATCTCCCCAGAATCCACAAATCGAGACTTCATGCCGGGTTTAACCTCCACCCTCTTGTTCGAGGTAGCCACCACCCGGACAAAGACCTCCCCAACGTCCGGGTGATTCTGTTGCCGCAAAAACTTGTTGACTCGTTCTTCTAAGTGACTCCCCAACCGGGTAGTCTGCAGCCTCTTAGCACTGAATTGGTTTTCTTCTCGCATTGTGCCAGTTTTCTTTAAGCAGTTGTCACACACAAAGCCTGAAGGCCAAATGATATCGTGATGAAGCACACAGATCTGATGCATCTTCCGTCCACATTCCTTACAATCAACAAAAGGTTCCGGATCTTGCCTATCGTTCTTTTTCTTTTCAAATAGATCCTTTGAAATTATTGCCTGAGGCTGAGATGGGTCTTCACCCAGGGAAACATTCTCTCCTCGTATATTTCGGAAACATTTCTGACAGAAATTATACCTGTTCTGATAGCTGTAATAGGCGGCATCCGGAGGAATTGTACATAGCTGCTTCCCATAGCAGCACAAAGTCTGCGAGGAGAACTCGTACTTTTTTCCACAGCAGTATCCCAGGGACTGCATCACAGGGTCAATTTCTTGCTCAAACAGATCTGCCAGTCTACTACAGAACTTATAGACCCGTGAATTTTTACGTTTGTGGCGCCATGTGTTGTTGAACAGAAGCCAGAAGTCATCCACATACTGCCAGGGCTCTTGGTACTGTCCTGTTTCCAACTTCCGCTTAATGGTGGAGAGGTCCATGGGGTTCTTATCAATGCCCAAATAGTGCGGGATTCCTAGGAGCTCTGGATCCATGGGTTTCCGAAAGGGTAAGAACTCTGAGTCTTGTCCATATAGTGCTTCGAGGCTTGGCATTAGGGCTTGGCGCAGCTCCTCTGGCTTGAAGATTTTCTTTCGGGGCTGTGCGGGAGAAGTGGACTGAGAGGCTGCGCCATTGGGGCCACTCTCTTCCTCCTCCTTGGCTTCTGTTTTCACCTCCGGCTTTTTCTCATCCACTTCCATTGGCTCTGATTCCTGCTTTATTGTGCCTGTTTCTTTAACGTGGGAAGATCTTTGAATATCCTCGTCTGTCATCTCCGACCCAGATTTCCCCTGGGGCTCACTGACGTCAGGCTCAGTGTCATATGTCTTGATCTTGGATTTCATCTCCTGCATTGAAACTTCAGATCCTAACTGCTGCGAGCTGGTATCAGCACTGGCCACTGAGGATGGCACTGGAATCAGGGGATTTGCAGCTCCAAGCGATGTAAGAAGAGCTGATTGAGAAAGCAGATTTGGTGGTTGCTGATCTGTTATCATTCCTCCTGTTGGAATGTTCATTGTATTGTTTCCCATAGGGTTGAGAGTCCTCATCTGCTGGTGAGCTGGAGGCTGTGCTGGTTGCTGGCCAGGAACCCGAGGCTGTAGCTGTGCCTGGGGCTGGTTTGGGAAGGGCAGTCCGAGGACAGCATAGGCCCACAGCATGGAGCTGACATCTATGGGATTCGGATTGCTTAATGATGTAGCATTCTGCTGGCCTGTACTCACAGACCCAATTGTGCTTGGAATCCCACATGCAGGAGACCCCAGGATCAGTTTGCGTTTTTCAGGGTCTGCAGTGGGGCCCGCAGCAATTACTTGTATGGGTAAAATCCCCATTGTGCTCTGCATCGGGGACATGCTTGACACGTTGGTGACTGAAGCATTCTTTATGTCTGTAGGGAAGGGAGGCAAACTATTGACCATATTCTGTTTGCTGGGTAGCTGAGGGTTCACTCTGGGGGCCTCTATCTGCTGTCCTCCAGTCTGGCTGAAGGGCTGTCCAAAGGGACTTGTGTTCCCTGTCATCCCCATCTTAGTCATACCTCTGGTTTGTGTCTGGGGCTGGTTCGGGAAGGGCAGCATAGGCCCACAGCATGGAGCTGAGATCTATGGGATTCGGATTGCTTAATGATGTAGAATTCTGGGGTCCCCTGTTTGGGACATCAGGCGGGGAAAATCCACGAATCTACGCCTGCCCTGTGGGGCCCAACTGTGAAAACCTGTGAGTGCTACCTGTACATGTCTGTCTACTGTCCTCTTGCGTGAAACTCTTGGGAGTGGGGCAAAAGAGGCTCCAGAAAACTTGCTCTCCCAGACACTATTTTAAGGGTGGGACTCCAGAACATAAAAACCGGCAGGCTTTTGCAGAAGCCAGGTGCCCTGTTTGGGACATCAGGCGGGGAAAATCCACGAATCTACGCCTGCCCAGTGGGGCCCAACTGTGAAAACCTGTGAGTGCTACCTGTACATGTCTGTCTACTGTCCTCTTGCGTGAAACTCTTGGGAGTGGGCAAACGAAGCTCCAGAAAACTTGCTCTCCCAGAGACCATTTTCAGGGCGGGACTCCAGAACATAAAATCTGGCAGGCTTTTGCAGAAGCCGGGTCCCCTGTTTGGGACATCATGCAGGGAAAATCCACGATTCTACACCTGCCCAGTGGGGCCCTACTGTGAAAACCTGTGAGTGCTACCTATAAATGCCTGTCTACTGTCCTCTTGCGTGAAACACTTGGGAGTGGGGCAAAAGAGGCTCCAGCAGAGCAAGGCCACTTCGCTTCGCTATGCAGCTGTGCGTTCTTTCTAAGAAAAGAACACCATCGCAACAAGAAGAAAAATCACACTAAAAACTGTGCTATATCACAGAAGCAAACATTTCTCTCTGGACTGTCTTCTCTGTTGCATGCTCGGGCCTAAGATTTGATCCACTGTGAGGCTTCATCCACAGATAACTCCCCTCCCTTAGAGGCAAGTCAGCCCATCCAGAAAGGGCAGAGCCAGAGGAGTGTGCTGCCTGCATCATATAGCCAATGAATACCACCACAACACATAGAAAAACCCACAATACAAGTGTGACAATGGGGAAACAACGCAGGCCAGCATCAGACATAGAGAATGAAGATGACAATTCTGAGGACAAGATAATGACCAACCAACTAATCAACCTCTCAGATAAGGACTTTTGACTAGCAATATGGAAGATGCTCAAAGAACTCAAAGAAACCATGGATAGAGTTGAACAGAACACTAATAAGAACCAAGAAAATATGAAGACAGAAATCACAAAACTCCAAAGTGAAATAACATGTCAACTAACAGGCCTGGAAAAGTCAGTAAATGAAGTGAATGACAAAATGGATAAGCTCTGGGACAGGGTATCAGAAGCTGAGAATAGAATTGGTGCTGTGGAAGATGAGATACATAACAATTCCATACAGCACGAGAGATTGGGAAAAAAACTTAAAGCAAATGAGCAGACAATGGAAAAATTAGTCAAAGAATGGGAACAGATGAAAATAGAAGTCTATGATAAGATCAACAGAAACAACTTAAGAATCATTGGAGTCCCAGAGACCCAGGAAGAATATTTCCAGGAAGAATCAACGGTCAAGAACACCATTAAAAATAAACTTCCAGAGCTAAAGAATATATGTGATCAAATCCTACATGCTTGAAGAGTACCAACCAAAAGAGACCCCAGAAAAACCACCCCAAGACACATCCTAGTCACAATGATAAATCCCACAGATAGAGACAGAATTCTGAAAACAGCAAGATCAAAAGGGGAAATGACGTTCAAGCAAGCATCCTTGAGATTTACAGCACACCTGTCACCATAAACACTCAATTCCAGAAAGCAGTGGTGGGACATTGTGACAACAATGAATAAAATGAATGCTTCACCCAGAATACTATACCCAGCAAAACTCACTCTCCGGTTTGACGGAAGAATACATGGTTTCACAGACAAAAAGCAGCTCAGAAACTTTACAGGCACAAAACCAGTCTGAAGAGAAAAACTGAAAGACCTAATTCAAGACAAGACTACCCAAAAGACACACCAAATTTTGATGTAAAGATGGCATTAAATCCCAGGACAATTCTTTCTCTCAACGTCAATGGACTAAAGGCACCAGTTAAGAGACACAGAGTGGCTAAATGGATCAAAAAAACTCAATCCAACCTTCTGCTGCCTACAAGAAACGCACCTGAATAGTCAGAACAAATATAGACTCAAAATAAAAGGCTAGAGAAAAATTATCCAAGCAAACAACACCCATAAAAAAGCTGGAGTGGCCATACTAATATCAGATAATGCAAACTTTATACTCAGGAAGGCTGTAAGGGACAAAGATGGACATTTTATATTAATCAAAGGGTATGTAGAGCAGGAAGAAATCACTCTCCTAAACATATATGCACCGAAGGAGGGGCCAGCAAAATATTTAATACAACTGCTGACAAATCTGAAAAATAATATCAATAGCAACACAATAATTGTGGGGGACCTTAACACGGTTTTGTCAACAATGGATAGGTCAACCAGACTGAAACCCAACAAGAATATAATAGACCTGAGGAGAGAAATGGAAGAAAGAGGCCTAGTGGATATATATAGGGCACTCCATCCCCAGAAACCTGGATACACATTCTTCTCCAATGTACATGGGACATTCTCCAGGATAGACTACATGCTGGCATATAAAACATACCTCCATAATATCAAGAGGATAGAAATTTTGCAGACTACCTTCGCTGACCACAAGGCTCTGAAATTATTTATGAAATCCAAAGGGACTCAGAAGAAAAACCTTAACACCTCGAAGTCAAACAGCCTCATACTCAATAACCAGTGGGTCCGAGATGAAATCAAGGAGGAAATCAAAAGGTTCCTGGAAACAAATGACAATAAAGACAAACTATCAGAACTTATGGGACACAGCAAAAGCAGTACTGTGAGGAAAATTTATAGCTTTGCAAGCACAAATCAGGAAAGAAGAAGGAGCTTACCTGAGTAGCTTAATGACACAGCTAATAGAACTAGAAAGTGCTCAACAAAAGGACCCAAGAATAGGAAGACAGAAGGAAATAACAAAGCTGAGAGCAGAAATCAACGAAGTGGAAACTCAAAAAACAATCCGAAAGATCAACGAAAGCAGAAGTTGGTTCTTTGAAAAAATAAACAACATTGATAGACCACTGGCAAAGCTAACAAAGAAAGAGAGAGAAACTTGATAACTCGTATTAGGAATAAAAAAGGAGAGATCACTACTGATATGACAGAGATTCAAAGGGTAATCAGAAACTACTTTGAAAAACTCTATGCCACTAAAAATGAGAACCTGGAAGAAATAGATAAATTCTTGGACTCTTATAATCTTCCACGGTTGAAGGAAGAGGATGTAGCATATCTAAACACCCCCATCACCATTGATGAAATAAACATGGTAATCAAAAGTCTGCTCAAAAACAAAAGCCCAGGCCCAGATGGATTCACTAATGAATTCCTTCAAACTTTCCAAGAGGAACTACTACCAATCCTGGCAAGACACTTTCATTAAATTGAACAAACGGAAACACTCCCAAATAGCTTTTATGAAGCCAACATCACCCTGATACCTAAACCAGACAGAGATGCTATGAAAAAAGAAAATTACAGACCAATATCGCTGATGAATGCAGATGCAAAGATCCTCAACAAAATCCTGGCAAATAGGATTCAATACCTCATTAAAAAGATCATCCACTACGATCAAGTAGGTTTCATCTCAGGAATGCAAGGATGGTTTAACATCCATAAGTCTATCAACATAATACACAACATCAACAACAAGAAAAATAAAAACCATATGATCATATAAATAGATGCAGAGAAAGCATTTGATAAGTTCCAACACCCATTCTTGATCAAAACTCTCTGCAAGATGGGAATGGAAGGAACCTTTCTCAATATAGTTAAGGCCATCTACCACAAGCCAGTGGCAAATATTATCCTCAATGGAGAAAAACTGAAAGCCTTCCCTCTAAATTCTGGCACAAGACAAGGCTTTCCTCTCTCACCACTCCTATTCAACATAGCACTGAAAGTACTTGCTATAGCGATTAGGCAAGAAAAGGATATCAAGGGAATCCAGACAGGAAAGGAAGAAGTCAAGCTCTCACTGTTTGCAGATGACATGATACTCTACTTAGAAAACCCTAAAAACTCTACCTAAAAGCTTCTAGAAACAATAGACTCATATAGCAAGGTTGCAGGCTACAAAATTAACACACAAAAATCAATGGCCTTTCTATACACCAATAGTAATAAGGATGACATGGACATTAAGAAAACAACCCCATTCACAATAGTGCCACACAAACTCAAATATCTTGGAATCAACTTGACTAAAAATGTGAAGGACCTATACAAAGAAAACTATGAAACTCTGCTCCAAGAAATAAGAGAGGACACGCGGAAATGGAAACACATACCCTGCTCGTGGATTGGCAGAATTAACATCATCAAAACGGCAATACTCCCCAAGGCATTATACAGATTCAACGCTATCCCTCTAAAGATACCCATGACATTCTTCAAAGAAGTGGATCAGACACTTTTGAAATTTGTTTGGAACAAAAAACACCCTCGAATAGCTAAAGCAATCATTGGGAAAAAGAATATGGAAGGAATTACTTTCCCCAACTGTAAACTGTACTACAAAGCAACAGTTATCAAAACAGCATGGTATTGGAATAAGGATAGGTCCTCAGATCAGTGGAATAGGCTTGAATACTCAGAAAATGTTCCCCAGACATACAACCACCTAATTTTTGATAAAGGAGCAGGAAATCCTAAAAGGAGCAGGGAAACCCTCTTCAACAAGTGGTGTTGGCACAATTGGATTGCCGCTTGCAAAAAATTGAACTTAGACCCCCAGCTAACATCATGTACGAAGGTAAAATCCAAATGGATTAAAGACCTCGATATCAGCCCCCAAACCATAAGATATATAGAACAGCACATAGGCAAAACACTCCAGGACATTACAGGCATCTTCAAGGAGGAAACTGCACTCTCCAAGCAAGTGAAAGCAGAGATTAACAGATGGGAATATATTAAGCTGAGAAGCTTCTGCACCTCAAAGTAAATATTGCCCAGGATACAAGAGCCAACCACTGAGTGGGAGAAACTATTCACACAATACCCATCAGATAAGGGGCTAATATCTAAAATATGCAAGTCACTGACAAAAATTTACAAGAAAAAATCATCTAATCCCATTAAAAATGGGGAGAAGAAATGAACAGACACTTTGACAAAAAAGAAATACAAATGGCCAAAAGACACATGAAGAAATGCTCCACATCACTAATCATTAGGGAGATGCAAATCAAAACAACAATCAGATACCACCTTACACCACAGAGAATGGCACACATCACAAAGAATGAGAATAAACAGTGCTGGCGGGGATGTGGAGAGAAAGGAACCCTTATCCACTGCTGGTGGGAATGCCGTCTAGTTCAACCTTTATGGAAAGCGATATGGAGATTCCTCCAAAAACTTGAAATCGAGCTCCCATATGATCCAGCTATACCACTCCTAGGAATATACCCTAGGAACACAAAAATACAATACAAAAACCCCTTCCTTACACCTATATTCATTGCAGCACTATTTACCATAGCAAGACTCTGGAAACAAACAAGATGCCCTTCAACAGACGAATGGCTAAAGAAACTGTGGTACATATACACAATGGAATATTATGCAGCTGTCAGGAGAGACGAAGTCATGAAATTTTCCTATACATGGATGTACACGGAATCTATTATGCTGAGTGAAATAAGTCAGAGAGAGAGAGAAAAACGCAGAATGGTCTCACTCATCTATGGGTTTTTTTGTGTGTGTGTGTGTGTGTGTTTTTTGGGTCACACCTGGCAGTGCTCAGGGGTTATTCCTGGCTCTAGGCTCAGAAATTGCTCTTGGCAGGCACGGGGAACCATATGGGACGCCGGGATTCGAACCGATGACCTCCTGCATGAAAGTCAAAAGCCTTACCTCCATGCTATCTCTTCGGCCACAAATGAAAGACATTCTTGCAATAATAAATTTCAGACACAAAAGAGAAAAGAGCTGGAAGTTCCAGCTCACCTCAGGAAGCTCACCACAAAGAGTGATGAGTTTTGTTAGAGAAATAACTACATTTTGAACTGTCCTAATATTGAGAATGTATGAGGGAAATGCAGAGCCTGTTTAGAGTACAGGCGGGGGTCAGGTGGGGAGGAGGGAGATTTGGGACATGGCTGATGGGAATGTTGCACTGGTGATGGGTGGTGTTCCTTTTATTACTGAAACCCAAACACAATCATGTATGTAATCAAGGTGTTTAAATTAAAAAAAGACAATAAAAAACCACAATCTATAAAAAATAGATAAAACAAGGCCAAAAATTTCATATTACCAGATAATAAGTACTGGGAATATAATATATATGAATATAATTAATATAGCTAAATGGCATATTTAAAATTTAAAAGCAAATATAAAGGAAAACATTTGTGTAATGATAAAAGGTGATAGAAATTAAGCCCATGTTAGTAATTGTTTCATAATATATATTAGTCTTTATAGTGTTATGAATTATACAGTAGTTTATGTCTACTATCTTTCTATAAAGGTGGAAACTCCTCCTTGATTTTTATATAACCAGTGTACTAATTTACACTAAAGAAAATTTAGCTTCAAATAAAAAAGTCAAAATCTATGATTAAAATGGTAACAAACATATGGTTTTTAAAAAACATTTGGGAAAAAAATAAAAAGAAAACAACCCCATTCATAATGGTGCCACATAAACTCAAATATCTTGGAATCAACTTGACTAAACATGTGAAGGACCTATACAAAGAAAACTATAAAACTCTGCTCCAAGAAATAAGAGAGGACACGCGGAAATGGAAACGCATACCCTGCTCGTGGATTGGCAGGATTAACATCATCAAAATGGCAATACTCCCCAAGGCATTATACAGATTTAATGCTATCCCTCTAAAGATACCCATGACATTCTTCAAAGAAGTGGATCAGGCACTTTTGAAATTCATTTGGAACAATTAACACCCTCGAATAGCTAAAGCAATCATTGGGAAAAAGAATATGGGAGGAATTGCTTTCCCCAACTTTAAACTGTACTACAAAGCAATAGTTATCAAAACAGCATGGTATTGGAATAAGGACAGGCCCTCAGATCAGTGGAATAGGCTTGAATACTCAGAAAATGTTCCCCAGACATACAATCATCTAATTTTTGATAAAGGAGCAGGAAACCCTAAATGGAGCAGGGAAAGCCTCTTCTACAAGTTGTGTTGGCACAATTGGATAGCCACTTGCAAAAAATTGAACTTAGACCACCAGCTAACATCATGTATGAAGGTAAAATCCAAATGGATTAAAGACCTCCATATCAGCCCCCAAACCATAAGATATATAGAATAGCACATAGGCAAGACACTCCAGGACATTACAGGCATCTTCAAGGAAGAAACTGCACTCTACAAGCAAGTGAAAGCAGAGATTAACGGATGGAAATATATTAAGCTGAGAAGCTTCTGCACCTCAAAGGAAATAGTGCCCAGGATACAAGAGCCACCCTCTGAGTGGGAGAAACTATTCACCCAATACCCATCAGATAAGGGGCTAATCTCCAAAATATACAAGGCACTGACAGAACTTTACAAGAAAAAAAAAACATCTAATCCCATCAAAAAATGGGGAGAAGAAATGAACACTTTGACAAAGAAGAAATACAAATGGCCAAAAGACACATGAAAAAGTGCTCCACATCAATAATCATCAGGGAGATGCAAATCAAAACGACGATGAGATACCACCTCACACCACAGAAAATGGCACACATCACAAAGAATGAGAATAAACAGTGTTGGCGGGGATGTGGAGAGAAAGGAACTCTTATCCACTGCTGGTGGGAATTCCCTCTAGTTCAACCTTTATGGAAAGCGATATGGAGATTCCTCCAAAAACTTGAAATCGAGCTCCCATATGATCCAGCTATACCACTCCTAGGAATATACCCTAGGAACACAAAAATACAATACAAATACCCCTTCCTTACACCTATATTCATTGCACTATTTACCATAGCAAGACTCTGGAAACAACCAAGATGCCCTTCAACAGACGAATAGCTAAAGAAACTGTGGTACATATACACAATGGAATATTATGCAGCTGTCAGGAGAGACGAAGTCATGAAATTTACACGGAATCTATTATGCTGAGTGAAATAAGTCAGAGAGAGAGAGAGAGAGAAACGCAGAATGGTCTCACTCATCTATGGGTTTCAAGAAAAATGAAAGACATTCTTGCAATAATAATTTTCAGACACAAAAGAGAAAAGAGCTGGAAGTTCCAGCTCACCACAGGAAGCTCACCACAAGGAGTGATGAGTTTAGTTAGAGAAATAACTACATTTTGAACTGCCCTACTAATGAGAATGTATGAGGGAAATGGTGAGCCTGTTTAGAGTACAGGCGGGGGTCGGGTGTGGAGGAGGGAGACTTGGGACATTGGTGATGGGTATGTTGCACTGGTGATGGTTGGTGTTCTTTACATGACTGAAACCCAAACACAATCATGTATGTAATCAAGGTGTTTAAATAAAAAAAAAGAAAAAAATGATGTAGCATTCTGCTGGCCTGTACCCACAGACCCAATTGTGCTTGGAATCCCACTTGCAGGAGACCCCAGGATCAGTTTGCGTTTTTCAGGGTCACCTGTGGGGCCCGTAGCAATTACTTGTATGGGTAAAATTCCCATTGCTGTTTGCATCTAACACATGCTTGGCACGTTGGTGACTGAAGCATTCTTTATGTCTGTAGGGAAGGGAGGCAAACTATTGACCATATTCTGTTTGCTGGGTAGCTGAGGGTTCACTCTGGGGGCCTCTATCTGCTGTCCTCCAGTCTGGCTGAAGGGCTGTCCAAAGGGACTTGTGTTCCCTGTCATCCCCATCTTAGTCATACATACCTCCTGCTTGTGCCGTGTTCAGTCCATGATCAGCTATCTGCGGCGACACCTGCGTCAGCGTTTCATCCAGGACCCTGCCCCTGCCCCCCTGCATGGCTGGGGCTGGATATGGCATGCTAGCCCCCTGCCCTCGGCCAGCAGCCCCATGCGATCCATTCATGACTTGTGCCGGCCCTTGCGTGGCCTGGTTCTTCAAACACTGTCCGGAATTACTTTCGAGGAGGCCACGGTGGGTTTGCTTAAAGTTACCGTTTATGCAGATTCCAGAGCTCGTCTATGACGTGGCGGGGTTGCTGGTCAGCAGCCCCACCTGCCTTTGTGCTTGCGGATTCAGTGCTTGGGAAGCAGGGAGCGTAGGTCCAGATGTGCTGGCTGCCTGTTTGGGCAGACTGGGGGCCGAAGCATCTCCCTGGTTCAGAGGGCTCTTGCCCAGAGGGCTGAATTTCTTTTTGTGTTTGCCCAGACTAAACCATGTTATTACCATTAATTACAAAGTTATTCAATTTTTTTTACTTTTATTTTTCTTGTATAAGCATTAAAAGTGGCATTAGATATGATAGATGTATTTCTGAGCATTATAGAAAATGTCAGTGTTTTCTAATGTGATTGCATTATTTTTCACTCTGTCAGCAGTAAAGAGAATCTCATGTATTATATACTCCTTTATCTAATTCTTATAACGTACTTTTGCAGGCTTATTTAAGAAAAGTTTTAGTTCATGGCAAAATGAACAATTCACAGGCATTTTCACATCTCTTTCTCAATTTTAAAAAATGTCTTTGCTTTCCTGACTACCAGCATCATCCACCAGAATGGTGCTTTTGTTACAATTTACCAAGCTTTGTAAATATGTCATCACTTCCCAAAGTTTATAGTTTAAAGTTAATTATTTATATTGCACATGTCCGTAATTTAATTTTAAATATTTGTATTGGGTATACAGTGTTATTTAACCTTCTGAATTTCATGGGTGTAACAACTTCATATTTGCTTATTTTTTCTGAGCATATTCAGTAGTTGGAGAAAAATGCAGAAGCTATTTAGAATACCTATTTATATCTTGGTAATGGCAAGATTTGCACTACACAATTAACCTATGGTGGTAAAGTAAGAAACGTCTTATAGTTTATTTATATTTAATAGGGGTTTTACTTTTATTTTGTGGCACAAAAGGGAAAACAGGTCTACTTCGTACTTTTTTTTTTTTTTTTTGGTTTTTGGGTCACACCCGGCGGTGCTCAGGGGTTACTCCTGGCTGTCTGCTCAGAAATAGCTCCTGGCAGGCACAGGGGACCATATGGGACACCGGGATTCGAACCAACCACCTTTGGTCCTGGATCGGCTGCTTGCAAGGCAAACGCCGCTGTGCTATCTCTCCGGGCCCTACATCGTATTTTTAAGAAAACATCAAATTTATTTTTTTATCTTATGAAGACAAAAAATGCAAAAAAAAAAAAAAACAGGACAAGGTGAAGTTACAGTGGGAAGATGGTCACCCATAAACAGAATTCTCAGCAGATAATTATTTTTATTTAAATGATTTTTAAATTTTTTAATTTTTTTAAAATTTAATTTAAAAATTATTTTTATTTAAATTGTCTTTATAAGCAGTGGGTAACCCATTTAATTGATTTTTGTTCTAATGTTATTGATCATAAATATTTCTTTTCTAATAACTGCAAAGGACAAACAATTTGCTAGTATTAAATTATTGTGGAATATCCTGTGAAAAAATAAACAAGTGTTTATGGAGATTATTATAGTTCTAGAAATAGAATATCATCTATACACCTTATTGTTACAGTTACTGACTGGATTGATATTTTAGTTATTTTCATAATATACATAGTTAAATGGTATCACTTAATAGTAAATATAACCTCAAAACACTGCAGTTCTACATATTTTCCTTTGTATTTTTGTTTATATAATAACGTTTATTATATTGTTTTAAAAGGTAAATTCTCTTCCAAAAATAATATAACTAAAACTTTGAACTATATACTTTCTCTAGCTCTTGCTCTTCACTTTGTTTTCTAATTCTCAGTTAACAAAAGGATTAATATTCCTTTCACCTGAAGAATTTCTTCTTTCACCGTAATATATATGTATATGTATATATGTATTTATATACACACACAAATATATAGGTTGTTAGGGACTGGAGAGCTAGTGTAGCAGGTAGGGCTCTTGCCTTGCATGTGACTGACCCATTTTCCATCACCAGTACGAGATATGGTTTCCAGAGTTCCATCAGGAGTAAGCCCTGAGCATTGCCAAATATGAACCAGAAACCCAAAAGTAAATCAAAAGTAAATATATATGTATATATAATTGTGTATATGTATATATAATGTTATATATACTATATATACTATATATTTGTGTATATGTATATATAATGGTATATATACTATATATACTATATATTTGTGTGTATATATATATATATATATTTATATATAGTTCTGCACTCAAAACTTACTCCTGGCAGGCATGGGGGAACATATGGGATGCAGTAGGGCATGCAAGACAAATGCCCTATCAGCTGTGCTATTGTACCAGCCCAAATATAAAACAATTTTAGAACTTCAGTTTAGCAGCAGTGAAATTATTTCACATAGGCAATGTTTATGTTATAATTGCAAAAGTTCCTTTGTTCAAATGCCTGAAAGTATCTGGATAAATTATGTATACCTAACTTTATGTCTGTATCAAATAGCTTTTCAATAAGATATTTCAAAAACTTCAGTATCTACTATATCAAAAAGGTATTTGATATATAACTGCTGATCTGAGTCTAATGTTGATATGGCTGAGTGACAGTATGAAAATAGCTAAAAGTCTTTTTTATAATATTTTTTAATTTTTTCTTTTCCTTTGTGTCTATGAGGACTGAATGTTACACACATATTTGCTTATTGTATTGTCCTGGGATCACATAATCTGTTGCGATGATTGTTTATTTGGAGTTGCATGCTTGTATGCTATTTAACAGGCTGTAATACCTTCCAGAAGTGTTAGACTTTAGTTATAGTGCTGGCACATACTTGGATGTGGTGCTTGTTGAATGCAGCACTTTTTGTTATGACATTGGGCATCCCAAGCAAAAGAGCTGCTACATCTTCGGTTTTTTGATTACTTTATTTAAACATTTTGGTTACAAGGTTCATAATATATTTTTTTTCAAAATTGCAATGTTGTTATTCATGATTGAGTTTCAGTCATACAATGTAAAACACACTTCACCAATGCCCATTTCCTGTTTCCAATGTCCCCAGCTTCTCTCCCGCCCTAGGCTGTCTCTGGGGCAGATGCTCTCTCTCTCTCTCTCTCTCTCTCTCTCTCTCTCTCTCTCTCTCTCTCTCTCTCTCTCTCTCTCTCTCTCTCTCCCTCTCTCTCTCTCTCTCTCTCCCCCTCTTTCTCTCTCTGTCTTCCTTTTCTTCCTTTTGCACTGTGGTGTGCAATATTGGCGCTCAAGTGGTATCATGACTATCACTCTATCTCCTTTCAGCACCCAGTTTTTGTCCAGAGTGATCATTAGATCACCTGTTCACCTGTTTTAAAAATTGTCCACATTTTAAAAACCAGAATTATATATTAATGACCCAATTTGCCTCTACCTCTTCAACATTTGTTACTATTTTTTAACTTTACTTATTCTTATATGTATAATAATTTCAGGATGGGTTTAATCTGATTTTAGCCAATGGTTATGATGATGAACGCATTTTCATGTACTTATTTCCCATCTATACATGATCTTTGGGGAAATTTTTATTTATATGTTTTTATATTTTCAAATTAACTGTTTATTTTATGTTTTAGAGTTCTCAGACTTTTTGTCTTAAAATATTAATCCTTTATTAGTTGTATGACTTGAAAACATTTTCCTCTAATATGCAAATTTTTTCTTTCAGGTCTCGAAAAGAATACATATTGTAGGATCCAAATGATCATATTTCCCTTTAAGTATATATATTTGTAATTACAGGTATATGTATATATATGTGTATATATGTACTTATATATAAGTATCTCTATAAAGTGGAGTCTCTGGGCTTACTCCTTTTGTCTGTGCTCAGGGATCATTCCTGTGGTGCTCAGATAACTATCTGCAGTAACAGATTGCACATTGGTCAGCACATGCAAAGTAAATGCTATGTCTGCTGTGCTATCTTTCAGGTCCCTGTGATTTACATTTTTGTGCTATCACTCCACCTCTGAAATTTCTTCTTTTAAAAAAGATTTGTATTAACTCCCCTGGACTAAACTAATTTCAGCATAATTGAATCAGTATTTTTATTTTTAAAAGTTAGTTATAATTTTGTTTAAATAGAATTAAATGAGTTTGTCAGTTTGGGAAGAATAAAATGCTTACTTATTTCACTGTACTCATTTTTGCAACAATACGTGTCATAATTACTTTATATATTTTATAAGTCTTGTGTAGTTTTTGTGTACAAGACCTGTATATATTTTGTTTGATTTAGATCTAGGTGTTTCATTTTCTTAGCAACATAAAACTTTAATTGTATTTAAAATTTTACTACCTACATGCTCATTGGGAGTATATAGAGATAAAATTTATTTAATAAGTTTATAGAATCTTGCATACTTACTGAACTTACTGCTTCTTTAAGGTAGAGTTTTTGCAAAGGGGAACAATGGGCCCTTAGGGTTCATTCCTGACCACGAATTCAGGTTTTGTGAATTCAAAAAATAGATTCCAGCTTTGTGGGTCATCTCATTAGCCCTGAGGTAGTTAGATTAGGATTAGTTAGGATTTTCTATATAGACATGATGTTATCTGTAAATTGGAGCACATTTCCATCTTCCTTTCACAAATGCCTTTAATTTATCCCCTTTCATTTTCCTGACTGGAATTTCCATGTTGTTTTTAAGTAGATGCTTACATCGTCTCATTTTAAAGCAAAGCATTCAGTTTTTCATTACTATACTTAAGGTTTTAAGGCTTATTCATCAAAGAATATATGAAACCTTTTTTAACAATTTCCTTTTTTATTTACATTATCATGTAACTTTTGCAAGAATCATTTGATACACAAATTATGTTGAATGATTTTCAAATATTGAGCCAACAATATATACCTGCAGCTAGCCCTACTTAGTCATAATGCATGCATCTTTTCTATATCACTCATTAATTTGACACTACTTTATAAAAGATGAAATAGTGGTAGATGGGACATATTATGTTTAACTATATATTTTTAAATTCTTTGGTTTTGTTATCAGGGTAAAGTTTCCTTGTAATGAGTTCTGAAGAGAATTTTTTCTTTACTAATTTATTTAATTTTGTTTTCTATTAAAATGTTTTAAATATTTTCACTTTAATTTCATTCATCTGTAGGAATAGTAATATGTTTCTTTTTATTAATATTTCTATTTAAACACCTTGATTACAAATATGATTATACTTGGGTTTCAGACATGTAAAGAACACTCCCCTTCACCGGTGTAATGTTTCCAACACCAATATCCCATTTTCCCCTTCTACTCACCCAAGCTCCACATGTATGCTAGACAGGCTTTATACTTCCCTCATTTATGCACATTGTTATGATAGTTCTCAGTGTAGTTATTTCTCTAACAGCACTCACCACTCTTTGTGTGAGCTTCATATCGTGAGCTGAACCTTCCAGGGCTCCTCTCTTTGTCTTTGAGGATTATTGCAAAAATGTCTTTAATTTTTCTTAAAATCCATAGACGAGTGAAACTATTCTGTGTTTATCTTTTTCCCTCTGGTTTATTTCACTCAGCATAATAAATTAAATGTACATCCATGTATAGGAAAATTTCATGACTTCATTTCACCTGACGGTTGCATAATATTCCATTATGTATATGTACCATTCATCTGTTGAAGGGCATCTAGGTTGTTTCCAGAGTCTGGCTATTGTAAGTAGTGTGGGCAATGAATATAGGTGGGAGGGAGGGATTTTTATATTGTATTTTTGTGTTCCTACGATATATCCCTAGGCGTGGTACAGCTGGACAATATGGGAGCTCAATTTCCAGTTCTTGGAGGAATCTCCATATCGCTTTCTATAAAGGTTGGACTAGACGGCATTCTCACCAGCAGTGAATAAGAGTTCATTTCTCTCCACATCCCCGCCAGCACTGCTTATTCTCATTCTTTGTGATGTGTGACAATCTCTGTGGCGTGAGATGGTACCTCAGAGTTGTTTTGATTTGCATCTCCCTGATGATTAGTGATGTCGAGCATTTGCATTTTGACCATTTGTGTTTCTTCTTTGACAAAGTGTCTGTTCATTTCTTCTCTCCATTTTTTGATGGGATTATATGTTTTTTCTTGTAAAGTTCTGTCAGTGCCTTGTATATTTTGGGTATTAGCCCCTCATCTAATGGGTATTGAGTGAATAGTTTCTTCCAGTCAGGGGGTGGCTCTTGTATCCTGGGCACTATTTCCTTTGTGGTGCAGAAGCATCTCAGCTTAATATAGTCCCATCTATTTATAGTTTCTCCACTCAGTGAGTGGCTCTTGTATCCTGGGCACTATTTCCTTTGAGGTGCAGAGGCTTCTCAGCTTAATATAGTCCCATCAGTTTATCTCTGCTTTTACTTGTTTGGAGAGTGCTGTTTCCTTCTTAAAGATGCCTTTAGTCTCAATGTTATGGAGTGTTTAACCTACATGTTGTTCTATATACCTTACGGTTTCAGATCTGATAGCAAGGTCTTTAATCCATTTGAATTTTACATTAGTACATGGTATTGTCTGGGATTCTGAGTTTGCTCTTTTGCAAGTGGCTAACCAGTTGTGCCAACACCACCTGTTGAAGAGGCTTTCCTTGGTCCATTTAGGATTTCTTGCTCCTTTATCAAAAATTAGTTGATTGTATGCTGGGGAACATTCTCTGAGTACTCGAGCCTATTTCACTGATCTGACGGTTTGTCTTTATTCCAGTACCATGCTATTTTAATAACTATTGCTTTGTAATACAGTTTAAAGTTGGGGAAAGTAATGCCTCTCATATTTCTTTTCCCAAGGGGTGCTTTAATAAGTTGAGGCTATTTATTGTTCCAAATGAATTTGGTAATCACACAGCAGGGACAGATTCCTCCCTCCTGACTTCAGAAACAAAGAATCTGCCTTTCTGCGAGTTACTGCTGATAGCTGGTTTCACTCACAGACTCAGTCTTCCTTGGCTTTTCAACCTGAGCAACTCTAGGAGATCGATTTTGCTGGGCCCTTCTCGGCCCACTCATTAGAGGTTCAGGACACAGAACAGTAGAAAACCATGCACAAGCAAGTAATATGTTTCTTGTTACTTCTATTACCCATATAATGATTTCAAGAATTTTTTTCTTGTTTTTGTTTTTTGAAAAAATATTCCCGTTTTTATGTATTTTCAGTTTTATTCCATTGAAGTCAAAGTTTCCACTTAATATTTCTATATTTTAACATATGTCCAGCTTTATTTTATGCCCCAAATTATGATATATTTTGTGGTATGCTCCTTCAACACAAAATACATCATTATTCTGCCTTTGTTGGCTATATTCTTCAATATTATATACTGATAATTAATGGTACTCTTGATTTCTGTGTATAGTTGTGCTTTCAATTGTGTGTTAACTCTTGGAGTACTCAGTAGCGTGTGGATTCATCTGTTTTAGTTATGTCAATTTATCCTCTCATTTTTGACATTTATGATGTTTTGTCTGAATTGCTATGTATCTGAATTGCTAGATGATTTGTTTGACCAATTGTTGTACTATAATGTGCCTCTCTCTTTCTGGTACTTTCCTTTGTTCTGATATCCACTCTGATATTCTTATTACTGTTCCTTATTTGTTTTAATTAATTTGTCATGGCACAACATTTTCAATTCTTTTGATTTCTGTCTACATTATATTTGAAGTGAATTTGTTGTATAAAGCAAGTTGTTGACTCATGCTTTCATTTTTTCCAGAATATGTCTTCTATTTGGCAGTAGTAGACCATTTTCTTGAATATTGCCATAAATGTTAAGAATAAATGTACATTATTTGGTCTTGAGAAAATGCTCAAAGGGATAGGATACATGATTATCAGGTGGGAACTCTGGGTTTAATCCCTGGCAGAGTGCTCACTATAGCACCTGAGTAGTGTGCCTGGATTATGCCTGAGCATCCCTAGGTATAACCCCAAACACCAAAAGGTACCTTCTTTTCTTATTGTTGTTAGTTCTGTTTCTCCCTTTCTGATTGCTCTAAATATTTTATATGATTTTTAGAATTCAATGGTTTGGGGGCACCTCCTAGGGCCACATCTACTGCTTTAAGGGCTACATCTGGAGGTGTTAATGGGAGCCATGCAATAATGGGAATAAAACTGGGGGGAGAGTAGGAGAACCTCTGTGTACAAAGCCCATGCCTTGGCCCCATTTTCTTCCTGTGGCTCCGAAAAATTAGCTTTCCTCTCTATATAGTGGTTTTATTTTTTCTTGCTTTCAGGGCCAATCCCAGCTGTATTCAAGGCTTGCTCTTTGTTCGCTACTCAGGATTGCTCCTTGCAGATTTGCGAGACCATATGAGCTGCCAGTATTAAACCTGGGTCAGAAGCCTGTAAGGTTAGTACTTTATCTACAATAGAATATCTCTGGCCCCATCTATAGTGATTTTGAATTTATCTCTGTATAAGTCTTTTAAGTGATTATTATAAAATATATGTGTGTGTATATATTCCTTATCATAGTCTTATTTTGTGATAATTTTCCAATTTGAGTAAAGTGTATGAATTATATCTCCCAAATACAATTACTCTCCCAAATATATAATATAGTTGTGCCGAAAAAATTCTTGGTTTTGTGCCACACCTGGCTGTGCTCAGAAATTATTCTGATTTTGCACTCAGGAGTAATTCCTGGTAGTATCTGGGGGACTATATGTGTTCTAGAAGTTTGAACCAGGTTGGCCATATGGAAGGATAGTATTTTACCCTTTGTTCTATTATTTTTGGCACCAGGTGGCTCAAATACTTTGGACAGATTTTAAGTATTCGGTAAGAGTGTTACCATTTGTCCTACAATTATCTGACCTAGTATAGAAAACTCGAGACAAGAAGAAAAGTGTATTTACCCATGTGCTTTCTTTTTGACTTTTGTTTTTTTTTCTTTTATGATATGCCAAAATAGTTCCTTAACCATTTCTATCTAATAAATTTCCTTTAGTCATTCTTTTTGGATCGTGTTTGCAATCATTATTTTTATTGTTTCTTCACTTGTGAAGTGTCTTGGCTTTTATTTTATCACTAAAAGATATCTTAAAGCATGGGAGACTATTTTACATTAGTCTTTAACAAAGTAGGTAATAATTCTCGCCAAGAGAGGTTGGAACAATCTTTAGTTGTGATAAAGGCCTCAGATAAGACAGGTGCTTTCTGAATGTCTGTAATAAGAAGGTACATTTCTAAGGGGGCAATAAATATGAGTGATTTTTTTTTCATTTAAAAAGGGTAACAATAGACAAATTAAATTTGGGGTTTCTTGTCTATATCCTTTGTTGTTCACTAGTTACTGGATGCTTCAAATAAATATCTAGTATGAGTGAGGAAATAGCAAAACAAAATGTCATGAAGGGGCCAGAGTGGTGGTGTGGAGCGGTAAGGTGTCTTCCTTGCAGCTCTAGCCTAGGACGGACTGCGGTTCGATTCCCTGGCATCCCATACGGTCCCCCAAGCCAGCATGGATTTCTGAGCTCATAGACAGGAGTGGCCACTGAACATCACTGAGTGTGGCCCAAAACAAAACAAAACAACAACAACAACAACAAAATAAAACCAAAATGCCATGAAAAGGAGCAACGTTAGTGAATATATCACTTTTTGTTCCATGGGCCCTGATATCCCCAACTAATTTACTTTTTCGCCACAGTTTACGATCTTGTTATGTTTATTTTATATATAATGCCCAGCAGCTTTTAGTTATATTTAGGACTAAAACTGGAGGGAAATATGCCTGTTATATTTTCTTAGATGTAAAGATCCAAAATATTTTAAACCCAAGTGGCTTTCACAATTAGTAGACTTATTTTTTGCCATTACACCTATTAGTACTCAGGGATTACATCTGGATTTGCAATCAGGAATAACTCCTGTGGGACTTGGGGACCTTATGTGGTGCTAGGGGTCAAACCCAGATCTGCTGTATGTAAGGCAAGCACCTTGCCTGCTATGCTATTTCTTTGGTCCTTAATTTCTTCATATTTAAATTTTGTTCTGTTATTATAGTTTAAAGTAGTGCACGCTATTATACTTTGCCCACCATCTGAGTGTCAAAACCTTACCACCATTATTGCAAAGGCCCTTCCTGCTTCTACCTTTAGAATCTCTAGTTTTCATTGAGATATTAACCATATCTCAGGACTTGTTTTCACTGGGGGAAACTCTTAATACCATAATGTTTTTCTATATTTTGTGTGAGCAAGACCATATGATATTTGCCTTTTTTCTTTTTAATGTATAAATTATTTAATTGAATTACCACGAGACACATAGTTACACAGTCATACAATGTACAGCACCCATCACTTAGCCAGTGCACATTGCCTGTCACCAAAATCCCCAGTTTTCCTCTGTCCTCTCCCCTACTCTCTCCATGTCTATCTCTATGAAAACCTTTTACTTTTCTTTTTATTCTTTTTGTTCCTTATATAAGTATCACTTTAGCTTTTTCAGCAACCAATTCTAGTTCAGAAAGATCCTTTCCAACTATCATTGTCATGGTGATCTCTTCTATGCCCTAAATTAACTCACGCACTATTTGTGGCACACTTCCCACCATGGACTGGTCCTCATGGACCTGTTCTTTATTGTGTCTGGATATTAATACCATACTATCTTTCAATATTCCACAAATCAGTATAGATATTCTATGTATATCCTTCTTGCTTTGACTCATTTTGAATAATACTTTCCATATCCATCCTTGTATAAGAAAATTTTATGTATTCAATTTCCAGGCATGTTTATTCTATTGTGTAGATGTACTACAGTTTCTTCATTCACTCACCTATTCTCAGGCACTTAGGTTATTTTCATATGCTGGCTATTGTGAATAGTGCTGCAATGGCAAAATGCAAAAGGCTTTTCTGCATTGTGTTTTTGGGACCCTAAGTTATATTCTTAGAAGTGGCATTACTGGGTTATATGGAAGCTCAATTTCTAGGTTTTTTTAATGAATGTCTTCATTGTTTTCCAAAAAGGCTGGACCAATTGGTATTATTGTCATCAGTTAATGAGAGTCCCTTACACCTAATGGAAAGAAAAGCACAGGAATAAGGGGAAGGTTCTTTTTTTCTTTTTTTTTTATGACTCACTTTACTGAGCACAATATCACATCCTCCAGATCAGTCCCAATTGTAAGTTAGTGTGAGATTCATCTTTTCTCATATCTGAGTAGCATTCCATTGTATATGTATATATCTGTATATACATATGTAAATATATTCAACAATTTCTTCTATTCATTCATCTGTTGTTAGACACTTAGATTGTTTCCAGATATTGGCTATTGTACATAATGTTTTAAATATGTCTTTTCAAATTCATGTTTAGTGTCCTTGGTCAGTTCTCAGCCAGTGCTGTTTACCATAATTAGTATCTTTCATTGCAGCTTTATCAGTTTAAATTTTATGGGTGTAACCAAGTCCTGACTATTATTCCCAGACATCCTATTAAATGGAAGAGATGAAATACAAACCTGATATGAATTCTTTCATTTCTATATATATTTTATGTGTATGGTTCTTTGTGATTGAAAGCTGATTTTTCCATGTGAAATACAGTGTGGATTAATTGAAGGCCCAAGAGCATTTTCTTTCGTTTTGTAGAGGTTAGAAGCATGGCGACAATTCATCTCATAGAAATTAGGGAGCAATTCATAATTTAATTCAAGTTGGTAACATACTGACTTCCCTCTGTCTTCAGAAAAAATCTTAACAGCTAATTATTCAAGAAGGTACTACTGAGACGGTCCTCGAACAAGAAAAGGAGGTGGCAGCAAGCTCCTGCACTATAGAGACCAAGACAGAATTCATTAGTTAGGAAAAATGGAGTCATGAAATTTTTTGATACATGGATGGACATGGAGACATGAAATGAGCCAGAGGGAAAGGCATAGACTATAATAGTCTCATTAATCTATAAGAAAAATAAAAAATAGTATGGTAATAATATCCAGGGACAATAGAGATGAGCTCCTGTAGGACCAGCTCATGACATAAAGATTGCCACAAAGAGCAGTGAGTTCAGTTATATCAATAACCGCAATGAAAATTACCATGATAATGATAGTTAGTTAGAGAGGCAGAATGCTTATCTGAGAGACAAGCAGGGGGTTGGGGCAGAGAGTTGAAATTGGGGACACAGATTTGGGAGATGACATCCCGCCTCTTTAGCTGGAGCTCTTGTAATTTGTGTACGGTGAAGGCTAGGAGAGATTTTTTCTTCATGGTTCTATGGGTTCTGTTCCATCACTATTGTTGTGATCAGTCTTCTGTAATTAGTGGTCTTGGTTTTTGTTCAGATCCTAGGACAGAGCCTAGGATTTCAGCATGGTTCAGGAATTTCTGCTCAGTCACAGTTGTCAAAATTAAATCTCTGGAATTAGGGGTCTTGGTTTTTGTATAAATTCTTGGCCAAGGCCTAGGCTAGGAACTTCTTCATTGGTCCTTCAATAGGTTCTGTCCAGACTATGTTTGTCAAAATCAGTATCTGTAAATAGTAATTTTCATTTTTTCTTAGAAAACATGACATGATTCCCAATTGTATCATACTGTTAGGTGGTGAGATAGTTAGCCCTCTCTTAGCTTAAGTTGTTGCCATTTCCTCATGTCAGAATATCATGTTAAAATTGGTGCAAGTTGGTGATAGGATGGCATTCGGAGTTTCCCTGGGAGGAGTTTGGTTCCTGGTACTGTTGCCGCAACCTCTGTTCCACTTCTGGGATCTGGGGTTCTGGATTGGACAGTTGCTGTCCAAACACATGGAGTCTAAGTTGGGTCCACATTACACAAGCTCAGGGTGGGAGGCTACTCTGCATTATAAAAGTATGGGTTCTTATCCCTAATAGGTAAGAGCTTGTTTCTGTGAATAATATTTCCCTTTATTTAGAGTGCCTATGCAAAATGGTATGGTGACATATTATAATGCTGGTGGATTTAGAGGTAAGAATGATAGTCTGAACTATTTCTTTGCCCTGGTCTTAACCCAAGCTTTTATATCAGGCAAGACTTTTCTTGTAGGTTTTCATACCAAGCAGAACCAAAACAGGAGAGGTTGGAGAGAGAAAGAGAGAAAAATAGATAGATAGATAGATAGATAGATAGATAGATAGATAGATAGATAGATAGATAGATAGATAGATAATAGAAGAACTAATAAAATACATTTAAAAAAGGCATTAAAGAAAAATGCAGTTCATGAGGCTAACTTACTTTTGGGGATAAACAGACTAGGGGGTATTATATGGGTATTAAACAAATAAGAGAAATATAGGCTTCTCCATTGAGTCTTTTGAGATATTCGTGTGCAGGGTGGAGTCCAGGACATTTTTTGTCACACATTTTGTCTTGTTGAGTTTGGGATATCATTTGTAGCCATAAAGGAGATGCCCTTGGGCTGGAGTTCTTCTGGGGCTGAATTAGTAGCATGCAATAGTCCACAATTAGGAAGGTAAGAAAAAGGGCCATAAAGCATGAATTAGCAGGTGTGTTAGTTGTATTTTCTTGCTGAGTCATGTGATGTGGGGCTAGGATGGTGTCTTTTCTTTTTGGGAGCTTGGTGGTGGTTTATTGGAGCAGAATGTTGGCCTTGGTAACTAATGGGTTAATAACTGAGGATAAAGAGGGTTAGACAGGGAAAGATAATGGATCAGGATGAGATGATAGAAGGATTTCTGAAGGGAGAAGGAGGAATTATATATGAGGACTATATACATCTTAGGGATGGCTTGTTTACATTTTGGGCTTGGCAATCCGTGAGAAGTCCACTTTCTACAAACTCATGCCAACATAAAGATAGATATTAGTGCTCTATTTGTAGGTTGCTGTTGGAGGTCTGACCCTCATAGACTGGGTCTGAGTTTTTAATGTATGATTGAGTTAAGAAAATATAAATAATTGGTTATGATAAGGCTTAGGATAGAAAGGAAGGGAAAACAGTAGATAAGAGAGAGGAGTAAAAAAGAATAAGTAAAAAGATTGAATGCAAGTTAAAGAGGATTTGACCAGTGTGTCAGTATTGGAGGGTTTTCCCCTTTCAAGGCTCTTTTTCACTGACAGGTTTCAAGATTATATAGTGGCTGGAACTTTTTAGGCCAAGCATGTATTTAACATCTTAAAGTACTAAGCAATGTGTGGCAGTGAGGACTATAGTATGTGGTTACCATATGTACTCTCCTGCAGTGCATCTTAAGTATAGAGGTACTTTTCCTAAGGACCAAGTGACAGCAAGAGCTTTTTTTTGTAACATAGATTGAATTGATGAGAAAGAATAAAGGAAAGAAGGAAAAGATTGAGGGAAGAAGAAAGAGAGAATGAGAAAAAATAAAAAAGTTAGTAGAGATTTGCCACATTTACCAGGCATGATCATGAAGACCAGTCTGGCGTGGTGGGAATCTCAGTTCCCTGGACTAATGGTCAGCCCAGGGGGCCTATGGCTAGCTGTCCTGCCCAGAGCCCACAACATACTAGTCCAAGACACCCAAAAGTCCTGGCATGTTGAGTCTTCTGAGCCCAGCCCCTGACTCTGTTGTTTGTGTATGCATAGGAGAGGGATTTCTCTCGCCCACCCTCCCCCCAGGGCCTGATTTACCAGCCGTGGCCATGAAGACCAGTCTTGCTTGGGGGAGATCTAAGTCCCCTGGACTAAGTGGTTAGCCCACTTGGCCTATCGCTAGCCCCCCTGTCCAGAACCCCCAACATACCAGTGGAAGACACCCAAAGTCCTGGCATTTGAGTCTTCTCAGCCCAACCCCTTCCTCTGTAGTTTGTGTGTGCATAGAGGAGGGATTTATCACCCCACACTCCCCCCAGGACCTGATTTACCTGGAATCATGTGCAGGGGGAAGGGCAGGAAAAGCTTGGGACCCTATCCAAGAGGGACCCCCGAAACCCACCTTGTTTGCCCCTGGGCTGCCACCCCAGGAAGCCTGGAGCCCGGGGACCAAAGAGGGAAATGCTTGGGGACTATCAAGTCTCCCAGTGCACCCAGGTTAGGTGGAAAGCCTTCTACATAAGGTCTCCACAAAACCCATGCCGGATAGAGCTAGCCCCCAGATCAAGAAAGGATTGATAAAGATCTAGAAGCCAGGATTCCCCATCCTCAATCCTATGCCCCTTCCAACCTAGTGCAGGGGGAAAGGCGGGGAAAGCTTGGGACCCCATCCAGGAGCGACCCCGCTGAAACCTATCATGTCTGGATGCCTGGGATGCCAACACAGGAAGGCCTGGAAGCCGGGGGCAGAAGAGGGGAAGGCTGTGGGTTTATCAATGCTCCCAGAGCACCCAAGTTATGGAGAAGGCTTTTTACATGGGGTCTCCCCAAACCCCATGCCAGCTAGAGCTAGCCTCCAGATCAAGAAAGGATTGATAGAGAGCAGAAGCCAGGATCTGCTCGCCCTCCATCCTGTGCCCATCCCACCCTACTGCTGTGGGAAGGGTGGGGAAAGCTGCTACCCCATTCAGGAGGGACCCCTCTGACACCCACCTTCTCTGGCCACCTGGGCTGCAACCCCCAGGAAGGCCTGAAGACCGGCGGCAGAAGAGAGGACAATTGTGGCCTATTAAGGCTCCCAGAGCATCCAAGTTAGGGAGAAGACCTTCCACATAAGGTCTTCCCTAATCACTTGCCGGCTAGATCTAGCCTCGAGATCAAGAAAGGATGTACAGAGCGCCGGAAGTGCAGTCAGGATCTGCATGCTCTCCACCCTGTACCTTTCCCACCCTACTGCTTGGGGAAAAGTGGGGAAAGCTTGTGAACCCATTCAGGAGAACCCCCTTGTCACCCACATTGTCTGGCCACCTGTGCTGCCACCTCACTTGTCTAGGTGCCTTGGCTGCCACCCCATTAAGGCCTGGAGGCCAGCGCAAATAGAGGGGATGGCTGGAGGCTTATCAAGACTCCCAGCGCACCCAACTTAGGGAGGCCTTCTAAATGGGGTCTCCCCAAACCCCATGCTGGCTAGAGCTAGCGTCCAGATCAAGAAAAAATCGATAGAGAGCCGAAAGCCAGGATCTGCCTGTCCTCCACCCTGTTCCCTTCCTACCCTAGTGCATGGGAAGGGCGGGGAAATCTTGGGACCCCTCCAGAAGGACCCCTCTGAAACCCACCTTGTATGGCTGCCTGGGCTGCCACCCCAGGGAGGCCTGGAGGCTGGGGTCAGAAGAGGGGACGCTGGGGCCTTTCAAGTCTCCCAATGCACCCAAGATAAGAAGAAGGCCTTCCATATGGGGTCTCCCCAAACCCCATGCCGGCTTGAGCTAGCCTCCAGATCAAGAAAGGATCAATAGAGATCCAGAAGCCAGGATATGCCCACCCTCCACCCTGTACCCTTCCCAATCTAGTGCAGGAGGAAGGGCGGGGAAAGCTTGGGACCTCATCCACCTGTCTGGCTGCCTAAGATTCCACCCCAGGAAGTCCTGGAGGCCGGGGTCAGAAGAGGGGACAGCTGGAAGCCTATCAAGGCTCCAAGCGCACCCATGTTAGGGAGAAGGCCTGCTACATGGGGTCTCCCCAAACCCCATGCTGGCTATAGCTAACCTCCAGATTAATAAAGGATCAATAGAAATCCAGATGCCAGGACATGATCCACATAAGGTCTTCCCTAATCACTTGCCAGCTAGAGCTAGACTCCAGATCAAGAAAGGATATATAGAGAGCCCGATGCCAGGATCTGCATGCTCTCCACCCTGTGCCTTTCCCACCCTACTGCTGGGAGAAGAGTAGGGAAAGCTTGTGACCCCATCCAGGAGAAACCCCTTGTCACCCACTTGAGTGGCCGCCTGTGCTGCCACCCCAGGAAGGCCTGAAGGCCAGGGACAGAAGACAGGATGGCTGGGGGCCTTTCAATTCTCCCAGCACACCAAGATAAGAAGGCCTTCCACATGGGGTCTCCCCAAATCCCATGCTGGCTAGAGCTAGTCTCCAGATCAAGAAAGGATCCATAGAGAGCCAGAAGCCAGGATTTGCCCCCAGTCCAACCTGTGCCCTTCCCACCCTAGTGCAGGGGGAAGGGCAGAGAAATCTTGGGACCCCATCCAGTAGGGACACCCCAAAACCACCTACTCTGGCCACCTCGGCTGCCACCCCATTAAGGCCTGGAGGCCAGGACAGAAGAGGGGATGTCTGGGGCGTATTAGACTCCCAGATCACCCAAGTTCACAAGAAGGATTTTCACATGGGGTCTCCCCAAATCACTTGCCAGCTAGAACTACCCTTCAGATCAAGAAAGGATCTATAGAAAGCCAGAAGCCTGAATTTCTGGCTCTCCACCCTGTGCCCTTTCCACCCTAGTGCAGGGGGAAGGGCGGGGAAAGCTTGGGACCGCATCCAGGAGTGACCCTCCAGACACCCACCTTTTCTGTCTGCCTGGGCTTCCATCCTGGGAAGGCCTGGAGGCCGGAGTCAGAAGAGGGAATGGCTGGGGGCCTTTCAAGGCTCCAAGAACACCCAGGTTATGAAAAAGGCCTTCCACATGGGATCTCACCAAACCCATGAAGTCTTGAGCTAGTCTCCAGATCAAGAAAGGATCAATAGAGATCTAGGATCCAGGATCTGCCAACCTACACCCTGTGCCCTTTTCACCATAGTGCATGTGAATGGCGGAGAAAGCTTGGGACTCCATCCAAGTGGGACTCCCCCCCTCCCCCGCCAACAGGACCTTGTCTGACCACCCAGGCCTCGTCCTCAGGATGGCCTGGAGCCAGTGGGCAGAAGAGGGAATGGATGGGGTACTATTAAGGCTCCCAACGCACCCAAGTTAGGGAGAAGGCCTCCCCAAACCCCATGCCAGCTAGGGCTAGCCTCTAGATCAAGAAAGGATCGATAGAGAGCCAGAAGCCAGGATCTGCCCCCCCACCCTGTGTCTTACCCACCTTAGTGCAGGGGGAATGGCGGGAAAAGCTTGGGACCCCATTCAGGAGGGACTCCCCAACACACATTTGGCTGGCCACCACAGCTGCCACCCCATTAAGGCCTGGAGGCTGGTGGCAGAAGATGTGAAGGCTGGGGCCCATTAGACTCCCAGCGCACCCAAGTTAGGGAGAAGGCCTTCCACATGGGGTCTCCCCAAATCCCATGCCGGCTAGAGCTAGACTCCAGATCAAGAAAAGATCAATTGAGAGCCGGAATCCTGGACTTGATCGCCCTCCACCCTCTGCCCTTCCCACCCTACTGCAGGGAAAAGAGTGGGGAAAGCTTGGGACCCCTTCCAGGAGGGACCTCTCCATCATCCACCTGTCTGGCTGCCTGGCTGCCACCTCAGGAAGGCCTGGATGCTGGGGGCAGAAGAAAGGAAAGCTGTGGCCTAGTAAGGCTCCCAGCTCACCCAAATAAGGGAGAAGGCCGTCCACATGGGGTCTCCTCAAGCCCTGCCTACTAGAGCTAACATCCATATCAAAAAAGGATCGATGGAGAGCCAGAAGCCAGGACATGATCGCCCTCAACCCTGTGCGCTTCCCACCCTAGTGCAGGGGGAAGGGCGTAGAAATTTTGGAACGCCATTCAGGAGGGACCCCCCCGACACAAACCATGTCAAGCAGCTTGCACTGCCACCCCAGGAATGCCTGGAGGCCGGAGGCAGAAGAGGAGATTGCTGGGGGGCCTATCAAGGCTTACAGCGCACCCAAGTTAGAGAGAAGTCCATCCACATGGAGTCTCCCCAAACCCCATGCAGGCTAAAGCAGCCTCCAGATTAAGAAAGGATTGATACAGAGCCAGAAGCCAGGATCTGCCCCCCTACACACTGTGTCCTTCCCACCCTAGTGCAGAGGGAAGGGCTGGGAAATCTTGGGACCCCATCCAGGAGGGACCACACTGACACCCACCTTCTCTGGCTGCCTAGGCGGCCACCCCAGGAAGTCCTGGAGACCGGGGTCAGAAGAGGGTATGGCAGTGGGCCTATCAAGGCTCCCAGGGGACCCAAGGTAGGGAGAAGGCCTTATAAACCCCATGCCAGATAGAGCTAGCCTGGAGATCAAGAAAGCATCGATAGAGTGCCAGAAGTCAGGATCCGCTCGCCCTCCAACCTGTAACCTTCCCACCCTAGTGCAGGGAGAAGGACAGGGAAACCTTGGACCCCATCCAGGAGGGACCCATCTGACACCCACCATGTCTGTCCACTTGGGCTGCCAACCCAGGAAGGCCTGGAGGCCGGGATCAGAAGAGGGGACGGCTGGGGACCTTTCAAGTCACCCAGCGCACCAAGATAATAAGAAGGCCTTCCATATGTGTTCTCCCCAAACCCCATTCTGGCTAGATCTAGACTCCAGGTCAAGAAAGGATCTATAGAGAGCCAGAAATCAGGATCTTCCCCCCTCCACCCTGTGCCCTTCCCAACCTAGTGCAAGGGGAAGGGCGAGGAAATCTTGTGACCTCATCCAGGAGGGACCCCTCCAAAACCCACCTTGTATGGCTGCCTGGGCTGCCACCCCAGGGAAGCCTGGAGGCTTGGGTCAGAAGAGGGGACGCTGGGGACCTTTCAAGTCTCCCAATGCACCCAAGTTAAGAAGGCCTTCCATATGGGGTCTCCCCAAACCCCATGCCAGCTAGAGCTAACCTCCATATTAATAAATGATCTATAGAAAGCCAGATGCCAGGACCTGATCGCCCTCTATCCTGTGCAATTCCCACTCTAGTGCAGGGGGAAGGGCGGGGAAAGCTTGGGACCCCATTCAGGAGGGGCCCCTCCGACACCCACCTTGTCTGCCCGACTGGGCTGCCACCCAAGGAATGCCTGGAGGCCGGGAGCAGAAGAGAGGACGACTGTGGCCTATTAAGACTCCCAGAGCATCCAAGTTAGGGAGAAGGCCTTCCACATCAGGTCTTCCCTAATCACTTGCCGGCTAGAGCTAGACTCCAGATCAAGAAAGGATATAGAGAGAGGCAGAAGCCAGGATCTTCACACTCTCCACCCTGTGCCTTTCCCACCCTACTGCTGGAAGAAGGGTGTGGAAAGCTTGTGACCCCATCCAGGAGAACCCCCTTGTCACCCACCACTTGACTGGCTGCCTGTGCTGCCAACCCAGGAAGGCCTGGAGGCCAGGGACAGAAGATGGAATGGCTGGGGGCCTTTCAAGTCTCCCAGCACACCAAGATAAGAAGGCCTTCCACATGGGGTCTCCCCAAACCCCATGCTGGCTAGAGCTAGCCTCCAGATCAAGAAAGGATCAATAGAGAGCCAGAAGCCAGGATCTCCCCCCTCCACCCTGTGCTCTTCCCACCCTAGTGCAGGGGAAAGGGAAGGTAAATCTTGGGACCCCATCCAGAAGGGACCCCCTGATACCCACCTAGTCTGGCCACCTCGGCTGCCACCCCATTAAGGCCTGGAGGCCGGGGAAGTAGAGGGGATGTCGGGGGCGTATTAGACTCCCAGTGCCCAAGTTCACGTGAAGGACTTCCACATGGAGTCTCCCCAATCACTTGCCGGCTAAAGCTACCCTCCAGATCAAGAAAGGATCTATAGAGAGCCGGAAGCCCAAACTGCTGGCTCTCCACCCTGTGCCCTTTCCACCCTAGTTCAGGGGGAAGGGCAGGGAAAGCTTGGGACCGCATCCAGGAGGGACCACCGAAGACACCCAACTTTTCTGTCTGCCTGGGCTGCCATCCTGGGAAGGCCTGGAGGCCGGAGTCAAAAGAGGGGATGGCTGAGGTCCTTTCAATGCTCCCAGAGCACCAGGTTATGAAGAAGGCCTTCCACATGGGATCTCACCAAACCCTATGCTGGCTTGAGCTAGTCTCCAGATCAAGAAAGATCAATAGAGATCTAGGACCCAGGATCTGCCCGCCCTCCACCCTGTGCCCTTCCCACTATAGTGCACATGAAGGGCGGGAATAGCTTGGGACTCCATCCAGGTGGGACTCCCCCCCAACATGACCTTGTCTGGCCCCCCAGGCCTCTACCACAGGATGGCCTGGAGCCAGGGGCAGAAGAGGGGATGGTTGGGGGCCTATTAAGGCTCCCAGCACACCCAAGTTAGGAAGAAGGCCTTCTACATGTGGTGTCCACAAACCCCATGCCAGCTAGAGCTAGCCTCCAGATCAAGAAAGGGTCGATAGAGAGCCAGAAGCCAGGACCTGATTGCCCTTCACCCTGTGCCCTTTCAACCCTAGTGAAGGGAGAAGGGTGGGGAAAGCTTGGGACCCCTTCCAGGAGGGACCTCTCCATCACCCACCTGTCTGGTCGCCTGGCTGCCACCCCAGGAAGTCCTGGATGCTGGGGGCAGAAGAAAGGAAGGCTGTGGCCTATTAAGGCTCCCAGCTCACCCAAGTAAGGGAGAAGGCTTTTCCTCATGGGGTCTCCTTAAACCCTGCCGACTAGAGCTAACCTCCATATCAAAAAAGGATTATGGAGATCCGAAGACAGGACTTGATCAACCACTACCCTGTGCCCTTTTCACCGTAGAGTAGGGGGAAGGGCGTGGAAAACCTGGGACGCCATCCAGGAGGGACCCCCCAACACCCACCATGTCAGGCCCCCTGGGCTGCCACTCCAGTAATGCCTGGAGGCCGGGGGAAGAAGAGGGAATGGCTGGGGGCCTATCAAGGCTCCCAGCGCACCCACATTAGAGAAAAGTCCATCCACATGGGGTCTCCCCAAACCCCATGCAGGATAGACTAGCCTCCAGATCAAGAAAGGATTGATACAGAGCCGGAAGCCAGGATCTGCCCCGCTCCAGCCTGTGCTCTTCCCACCCTAGTGCGGAGGGAAGGGCGGGGAAATCTTGGGACCCCATCCAGGATGGACCCCACCGACACCCACTTTGCTGGCTGCATGGGCTGCCAACTCAGGAAGGCCTGGACGCTGGGGTCAGAAGTGGGGATGGCAGTGGGCCTATCAAGGCTCCCAGGGGACCCAAGGTAGGGATAAGGCCTTCTAAACTCCATGCCAGGTAGAGCTAGCCTGGAGATCAAGAAAGCATCGATATAGAGCAGAGCGGAAGCCAGGATCTGCCCGTCCTCCAACCTGTACCCTTCCCATCCTAGTGCAGGGAGAAGGGCGGGGAAATCTTGGGACCCCATCCAGGAGGGACCTCTCCAACACCCACTTGTCTGTCCACATGGACTGCCAAACCAGGAAGGCCTGGAGGCCAGGGTCAGAAGAGGGGACGGCTTGGGACCTTTCAAGTCTCCCAGAGCACCAAGATAAGAAGAAGGCTTTTCACATGGGGTCTCCCCAAACCCCATGCTGGCTAGAGGTAGCCTCCAGATCAAGAAAGGCTCTATAGAGAGACAGAAGCCAGGATCTGCACCCCCACCCTGTACCCTTCCCACCCTAGTGTAGGGAGAAGGGCGGGGAAATCTATGGACCCCATCCAGGAGGGACCCTACCGACACCGACCTTCTCTGGCTGCCTGGGCTGCCACCCCAAGAAGGACTAGAGGCTGGGGAAAGAAGAGGGGATGGCTGGGGGCTTATCAAGTCTCCCAGTGCACCCATGTTAGGGAAAAGGCCTTCTACATGGGGTCTCCCCGAACCCCAAGCCATCTATAGCTAGCCTCCAGATCAAGAAAGGATTGATAGAGAGCTGGAAGCCAGGATCTGCCTGCCCTCCACCCTGTGCTCTTCCCACACTAGTGCAGGGGACTGGCGGAAAAACTTGGGTCCCTATCCAAGAGGATCCCCACTGACACCAACCTTGTTTGGCTGCCTGGACTCCCACCCCAGGAAGGCCTGAAGGCTGGAGTCAAAAGAGAGGACGGTTGGGGGCCTATAAAGGCTCACAATGCACCCAACTTAGGGGAGAAGGCCTTCTCCGTGGGGTCTCCCCAAACCCCATGCTGGCTAGAGCTAGCCTCCGGATCAAGAAAAAATCAATAGAGAGCCGGAAGCCAGGATCTGCCTGCCCTTCACCCTGTGCCCTTCCCACCCCAGTGCAGGGGGAAGGGCGGGGAAAGCTTGGGACCCCATCCAGGAGGGACCCCACCAACACCCACCTTCTCTGGCTGCCTGGGCGGCCACCCCAGGAAGGCCTGGAGACCGGGGTCAGAAGAGGGTATGGCAGTGGGCCTATCAAGGCTCCCAGGGGACCCAAGGTAGGGAGAAGGCCTTCTAAACCCCATGCTGGGTAGAGCTAGCTTGGACATCAAGAAAGCATTGATAGAGAGCCGGAAGCCAGGATTTGCCCGCCCTCCAACCTGTACCCTTCCCAACCTAGTGCAAGGAGAAGGGCAGGGAAATCTTGGGACCCCATTCAGGAGGGACCCTTCCAATACCCACCTTGTCTGTCCGCCTGGGCTGCCAACCCAGGAAGGCCTGGAGGCCAGGGTCAGAAGAGGGGACATCTGGGGACCTTTCGAGTCTCCCAGCGCACCAAGATAAGAAAAATGCCTTCCATATGTGTTCTCCCCAAACCCCATGCCGGCTAGTGCTAGCCTTCAGATCAAGAAAGGATCTATAGAGAGCCGGAAGCCAGGTTTTTCCCCCCTCTGCACTGTCCCCTTACCACCCTAGTGCAGGGGGAAGGGTGGGGAAATCTTAGGAGCCCATCCAGGAGGGACCCCACTGACACCCACTTTGTCTGGCTGCCTGGGCTACCACCCCAGGAAGGCCTGGAGGCCAGGGGCAGAAGAGGGGATGTCTGGGGGCCTATAAAGACTCCCAGGACACCCAAGTTAGGGAGAAGACCTTCGACATGGGGTCACCCCAAACCTTATGCTGACTAGAGCTAGACTCCAAATCAAGAAAGAATCGATAGAGAGCCGGAACCCAAGACCTGATCGCCCTCCACCCTGTGCCCTTCCCACCTTAGTGTAGGGGGAAGGACGGGGAAGCTTGTGACCCCATCCAGGAGGGACCCCTCCGAACCCCACTTTGTCTGGCTGCCTGGGCTCCTTCCCCAGGAAGGCCTGGAGGCCGGGGTCAGAAGAGGAGAAGGCTGGGGGCCTATCAACGCAACCAGCACACCCAAGTTGGGGAGATGGCGTTCTACATGGTGTCTCCCCAAACACCATGCTGGCTAGAGCTAGCCTCCAGATCAAGAAAGGATCGATAGAGAGCCTGAAGCCAGGATCTGCCTGCCCTCCACCCTGTGTCTTTCCCACCCTAGTGCAGGGGGAAGGGCGGGAAAAGCTTGGGACACCATCCAGGAGAAAACCCCCGTCACCCATTTGTCTGGCTGCCTTAGCTGCCACCTCATTAAGGCCTGGAGGCCGGAGCCAGAAGAGAGGGCCTATTATACTCCCAGCGCACCCAAGTTAGGGAGAAGGGCTTCTACATGGGCTCTCCCCAAAGCCCATGCCAGCTAGAGCTAGCCTCCAGAACAAGAAAGGATCGATAGAGAGCCGGAAGCCAGGATTTTCCCCCCTCCACCCTGTGCCCTTACCACCCTAGTTCAGGGAGAAGGGTGGGGAAAGCTCGGGACCCCTTCCAGGAGGGACCTCTCCAACACCCACCTATCTGGTCACCTGGGCTGCCACCCCAGGAAGGCCTGGATGCTGGGGGCAGAAGAAAGGAAGGGTGTGGCCTATTAAGGCTCCCAGTTCACCTAAGTAAGGGAGAAGGCTTTCCACATGGGGTCTCCTCAAACCCTGTCAACTAGAGCTAGCGTCCATATCAAGAAAGGATCGATAGAGAGCCGGAAGCCAAGCTTGGGATGCCATCCAGGAGGGACCCCCTACAGCCACCATGTCAGGTGCCTGGGCTCCTACCCAGGAAGGCCTGGAGGCCAGGGGGAGAAGAGGGGATGGCTGGGGGCCTATCAAGGCTCCCAGCACACCCAAGTTAGAGAGAAGTCCATTCACATGGGGTTTCCCCAAACCCCATGCATGCTAGAGCTAGCCTCCAGATCAAGAAAGGATCGATAGAAAGCCAGACACCAGGACCTGAATACCCTCTACCCTAAGCCCTTCCCACCCTAGTGCAGGGTGATGGGCAGGGAAAGCTTGTGACCCCTTCTCGGAGGGACCCCACCTTGTCTGGCCGCCTGGGATGCCACCCCAGGAAAACCTGGAGACCTGCGGCAGAAGAGAGGACGACTGTGGCCTATTAAGGCTCCCAGCGCACCCAAGTTAGGGAAAAGGCCTTCTACATGGGGTATCCCCAAACCCCATGCCAGCTAGAGCTAGCCTCCAGATTAAGAAAGCCTGGATATTTCTTTGAAAATTGACAGTTGGATGAACAAATGTGTTAAATTGCTTGAATACTTGCAATTCAAATTTTTTTCTATTAAGTTTTGGAAAACATTTCAGTATAGAATTTTCCACTAGGGGCCAGAGAGATAGCATAAAGTAAGGCGTTTGCCTTTCATGCAGAAGGTCATCGGTTCAAATCCTGGCATCCCATGTGGTCCCCCGTGCTTGCCAGGAGCAATTTCTGAGCATGGAGCCAGGAGTAACCCCTGAGCACTGCCGGGTGTGACCCAAACACCACAAAAATATAAGTTTCCACTAGATATTTTATTAACTTAATGATTATAGTTTATGCCACCTATTTACAATAATATTAATGTTTATAGTTGTGATGTACAAAATCGCCACACCTCACTACCACCAAAGTACTCATAAACGTTCCTCTTCATTCACATACCAGAGTCTACCCCTAGCTTGTTATTCCAATTTTTGAAAACCAGGACAAGGATGGTATCATCTCAAACTTTTTATTCCTCACATGATACTCCTTATCTCTTTTGTTTATATAGCACAGATGAGTGAGGTCATCTTTTAATTATATTGCTAATACTAATTTTTACATAAAATGGATATTTTCTAGTTTTATCATGAATTCAACTAACTAATATTCTTTTTTTCTTATTGTTGCATAGTGTTAAAGTATCTTTTGTGTGTGTGTACTCTAGGTTCTTTAAAAATATTTTTGTTTTGTTTTGAAGCCATAAACAATTGTGCTAAGGGATTTCTTCTGGCTTTGCGCTTATAAATTTCTCCAAGCAGACTTTAGAGGTCATATGGGATGCCAAGGACTGAACCTGGGTTGATTGCATCAAGTGAGGGCATTCCCACCACCAGTGCTGTCCTCCCACCAGTAGGGTGACTTTTTTAAATTGACAATACAGAATTCTATTAGTTTGATTTAATCCCAATTATTTATTTTTGCTTTTTTTTATAATCCTCATATTTCGTTTTCTTTTTTTTAATTTATATAAACACCTTGATTACATACATGATTGTGTTTGGGTTTCAGTCATGTAAAGAACACCACCCATCACCAGTGCAACATTCCCATCACCAATGTCCCAAGTCTCCCTCCTTCCCACCCGACCCCCGCCTGTACTCTAGACAGGCTCTCCATTTTCCTCATACATTCTCGTTATTAGGACAGTTCAAAATGTAGTTATTTCTCTAACTAAACTCATCACTCTTTGTGGTGAGCTTCCTGAGGTGAGCTGGAACTTCCAGCTCTTTTCTTTTTTTGTGTCTGAAAATTATTATTACAAGGGTGTCTTTCATTTTTCTTAAAACCCATAGATGAGTGAGACCATTCTGCGTTTCTCTCTCTCTCTCTCTGGCTTATTTCACTCAGCATAATAGATTCCGTGTACATCCATGTATAAGAAAATTTCATGACTTCATCTCTCCTGACAGCTGCATAATATTCCATTGTGTATATGTACCACAGTTTCTTTAGCCATTCGTCTGTTGAAGGGCATCTTGGTTGTATCCAGAGTCTTGCTATGGTAAATAGTGCTGCAATGAATATAGGTGTAAGGAAGGGGTTTTTGTATTGTATTTTTGTGTTCCTAGAGTATATTCCTTGGAGTGGTATAGCTGGATCTTATGGGAGCTCGATTTCCAGTTTTTGGAGGAATCTCCATATCCATAAAGGTTGAACTAGACGGCATTCCCACCAGCAGTGGATAAGAGTTCCTTTCTCTCCACATCCCCGCCAACACTGTTTATTCTCATTCTTTGTGATGTGTGCCATTCTCTGGGGTGTGAGGTGGTATCTCATCGTTGTTTTGATTTGCATCTCCCTGATGATTAGTGATGTGGAGCATTTTTTCATGTGTCTTTTGGCTATGTGTATTTCTTCTTTGTCAAAGTGTCTGTTCATTTCTTCTCCCCATTTTTTGATGGGGTTAGATGTTTTTTTTTTTCTTGTAAAGTTCTGTCAGTGCCTTGTATATTTTGGAGATTAGCCCCTTATCTGATGGGTATTGGGTGAATAGTTTCTCCCACTTAGTGGGGGGCTCTTGTATCCTGGGCACTATTTCCTTTGAGGTGCAGAAGCTTCTCAGCTTAATATATTCCCATCTGTTAATCTCTGCTTTCACTTGCTTGGAGAGTGCAGTTTCCTCCTTGAAGATATTTTTGCTTTTTTGAAGTTGAATCTCTATACCATAGGAACCAGTATCATGTTTTCTTGCTATCTTTAGTTTTGGAGTTTGTTGTTTTGTTTTTAAGGCATTGTGATTTACAAAGCTGTTAATAAGAGTCTCAGACATTCACTCTTCCAATTCCAAACCCATCCATAGTGTCAGTGTTCTTCCACCAATGTGATCAGGTCCATTTGCCTTTGTCTTGAAGTTATTGTGATTATATATATATACACTTACATCCAATTTTAACTTTCAATCAAGTGAGTCTCCTCTTTATTCTAGACCTTACTTTTTCCCCCTTTCTTTCCTACATCTATTTTTCAGATCTATTATTTTTTCAGTTCTAGATTTATTTGCTTCTTTTTTTGCTTGTTTGTTTTGTTTTGTTTTAGGGCCACACACTGCAGTGCTCTGCACTCAAAAATAGCTCCTAGTAGAGTCGGAAAAAATGTGGGATGCCAGGGATTGAGCCTAGTTCTGTCCTAGGTCAGCAATGTACAAAGTAAATGCCCTAACACTGTGCTGTCACTCCGGCTCCCCTTTAGTTTTCTGACATAGTTGGTGTTAGTGCACATATATTTTTCAAAGAAAAATATCTGATTCATATGTGGAGTTTTTTTCCATTCCAGAAACTAGTACCTATCAGGATTGTGTTTTTTCCAACTCTTGTTGATTTTATTGGCGATATGTGGTTAGGAATAAAATCCAATATTGCAGACATCTTTGTGCTTTCTAATATAGAAGATGCCAACAGGGAGCTATATTTTTTTCAATGTAGAGTTATGTCAGCTCTCACGAAACTTTTAGAATTTGAACCCATTTGCATATTATATTTGGTATATATGCTTCTAACAGAAGCTTCTAACTAGAGACTTTCCTGTTTTCTGTTAATTTAAACAGTAATTTTTATTTATTTTCTCATCATTGTCACTTTTTGTGTGCAAAAGGTAGGCTCTATATTGGCATTTATTTAATCAGTTCTCCATCTTCTCAAGGAGGAAAATATCAAAAAAAGCAATCAACAAGTTACATTGTTTTAAAATTATGAACCAATACTGCAAAATATCCACTCATTACTAAATTCATTTCTATTATTATAATCTAGTAGTGAGAATGAACTATTTAATACATTTTTATCACTGTATTAATGAGTTTTGTGATTTTGTTTTATTTTAATCTCTAACAGAAATTTCACCCCAATCAGGGCTTTCTTATTGAAAATTATAATAAGGAGATTTTCCAAGTAGTTGGTAGATTGGTTTCTATTTATTTTTTTCCTAGTAGCGACAATTTTCTAAGCTGTGACATAACAAAAGCTCCTGCCAGTTCTGATAAACTGAAAAGACAATTGAAGTAACTTGTCAATTAGAAAAAATACAGCAAATAATTGTGCTTTATGACATTAACTTTTCATTTTTAAACCAAAACTTAGAGTTTATTTATAAAAGTTCAGGTTCTCTTACAAAAAAGTCAGTAGGAAGTTTCTATAATTTAAATGGTTAAATAGTTTTTATTGCTTGTACTAAAAAAGCACTTTCCAAGATTGAATAAATGTTTTCTTTCAGTCTTCTGTTCTCTTTTCCTCTATCCCTCTATAGATCTCACACATTCTTGTTTGGCTATTTCTCTTTTACATTTTTTTTTTTTTGTTTTTTGGGTCAGACCCGGCGGCGCTCAGGAGTTACTCCTGGCTCTCTGCTCAGAAATAGCTCCTGGCAGGCACGGGGACCATATGGGACACCGGGATTCGAACCAACCACCTTTGGTCCTGGATTGGCTGCTTGCAAGGCAAACTCCACTGTGCTATCTCTCCGGGCCCCTCTTTTACATTTTTGGGGGCCATATTCGATGACACTAAGGGGTTACTCCTAGCTTGGGGGACCATATGGGATGCCGGCGGATCAAACCACAGTCCGTCGTAGGCTACCACCACTCCGTGCCACACTCTGGCCCCTCTTTTTTATTTTTTTTGCCTCACTTTCATATATAGGTACTGAAGAAATTGTAATGGACATTTGAAGAAAAATTTTATTGTGGTAGGTGATAGGTGAAGGTATAGCACAGCTGTCAACAAGATTAAATAGACCAGTACTGGTAAAACCTGTGATAGAGCAATTTTTCAATATTGAAACTGTGTAAATTAAAAAATACCAACTAAATAAGAATACCCAAAGGTGATGTATATATATACATACATATATACATATATACATGCATGCATACATATATACAGCACGTGCTACAACAAAGAAGTAAAATATACTCACTCGAATTTTGCCAACAATTCAAAAGGAGACAGAGTAGAAAGAAAATTTTATAGTGAGTAAAAGGGAGTACTTCAGTTCTTGCCTTTCTGATTTGACTGAAAGTGTGGTTTAAATTTCTACAATCTAATTAGTCGCAGACTGGCTTCATGTTGGAGATATACGGAAATATAAGGCATAAGAAGACAAAAAAAAAAGACAAAAACTAAAACAAAGGCAAAAGGGAAAAAGAAAAAAGGAACTAGGAGGGGTCCGTGTAGGTGTTATAAATTTCTCTTTAGAAGGAGAAAGGAAAAAAAAGAAGAAAAGGGCAACAAAACAAGGAAAACAAACAAAAACAATAGAGCAGTAATAACAAAAGTACAAAAATAACAAACCAAAAAAGACAAAACAAAACAAAGAAAACAAGAAAAACAAACTTAAACCATCCACTACTTAAGAAGGTATGTGTTTCTTCTTTCTTCTTCTTCTTCTTCTTCTTCTTCTTCTTCTTCTTCTTCTTCTTCTTCTTCTTCTTCTTCTTCTTCTTCTTCTTCTTCTTCTTCTTCTTCTTCTTCTTCTTCTTCTTCTTCTTCTTCTTCTGTTGCATATGCACAGTAAATATTGGTGAATTCTTGTCTAAGAGATAGAGGGTTTCTCCCCCCTTCTTACAGCATACTTTATCATTTAGGGTAACCTGCTGTACCTCCATCTCATATTGTAACGTGCCATATTTTTGCCTTAATTTTCAAATTACCTATTAGTAATTCCCCCTATTAGGCCATGAGGTTAATATTAACCTGTAAAACAAAAAATTTAAAAAATTTCTACTCATCTGTCTTGGCTCTCATTGCAGTTTATTAATATTTTGGTGGACTTTTTGTTCACTGGTCTTTTAGAAATGAGAACATAAGTGAAAAGTATTATGAGTTATTTTATAACTGTAATGTTTTTATTCTTTCCGTCCTTTGTTTTTTGGCGGGTTGGGCTACAACAAGACACCCAGTGACATTCAGGAGTTACTACTAGCTATGCACTCAGAAATCGCTCCTGGCTTGGGGGATCATATGTGACACCATGGATCAAACCCAGGTCCGTCCTGGGTCAGCCATGTGCAGGGCAATTGCCCTGCCTCTGTGCTATTGCTCCGGCCCTTCATTTCATCCTTGATGGGTAGTTTTGCTGAATATAATTTGAAATCACTATTACTTAGATTTTTCCTCCATAATCTCCTAGCTCTCTGTTTATTGCTGTTGAGTTCATTGTTGACACATAGTAACTTTTCCTTTTTTACTCAAAAGCATTTGTAATATTTCTATAAGCTATATTTATTTCTCATGTGAAATTACTTGGGCTATTACTTACAAGGCAATATTAATTTTACTGACCAAGGGCATATATTTTCCCTTTCAAATAACTTGATGGAATAATTGTAAGGTTTTTTCATTAATCACATTAAGTATAAAATCGCCTTTGTCTTCAACTCATATATGTATTAAGTCTGTTTCTGCACTGAAAATGATTGTCTTTAACGTGATAAATTTCTACCTCTAAGTTCTGCTTCCTATCTACCTCATTTCTTTAAAATATTATTCTTCCTTACTTTGTTCAATATTTGGGCCTTTAACCTTTTATTTCACAAATTAATAGGGCTTTAAAACATTCTAGTTCTCATTTTATAAAATACATAAAAGTTCCTTTTTCTTGGAGGATATGTGATTCTTGGACCCGTGCACATGTGACCTACCTCTCCCCTCTGAGTTGTGCACTTTCCTGCTTTCATGCTGGGTTGTGTACTAGGGCTCTCTTCACCTTTAGAGAAGTCCTGGTTCTGTTTTTCATGTTACTCATTACTTTTGCTTTCGTTCTTATCATCTCCCCTTTTCCTCAGTTTTTACAACTACAATTTATTTCTAAATTCCTTGTTGTCAAGGTAAAGAGTTCTTTACATATCTACTGAACCGATTGTATATATTTACCATCTTTTTTCTGAACATTTGCCTCTTTTTAGCCAGGTAAATTCTAGCTCTGTTGTAGATGACTAGAATGAATGAGGAGGGAAGGACATATAGAAAATTCCACCTCTATGTTCAATAAACCTTGACCACCTGTGGAAATTCCTGGTCTGAGTTCTGTCTAATTAAAGTCTGATTAAAGTCTTATACTTGCACCACTGCAATTTAGATACTCATGTCCCACCAACCATAGGAGGCAGTCTTCAAACTGCACCTGAATTCCACTTACACTGTGTGGTGCTGTGGTAACTGGACCCACCATTCACATGCTCAGGGAGCTATGGGTTCAAGCTGGTGTGAGAAATTGTTCTTTTTAGGAAAAGGAAAGTCAGCCTAACCTCTGAATAGGCATTTTAGAAATGTCATCTTCCCTTATAGAAAATAATTTCATGATGAGAAGAAACAGTAAAGCAAAATAATTGTAAAAAATTATTCAGATATTGAGGCTTGCTCTGCTTGCTTTAGCCTGGAAATTTTGATCCTCTCTGGCATCCTTCCCTGAGGGCTTGCTTCTCCAGCAGTGAGTCTTACCTGCCCAGAGACTGTGCATATAGCTGACTCTGCTGGGCATTTTAAGCACGGCAGACATCTTGAGGCTTTTCTCTGCTTGCCTCGGCCTGGAAACTTTGATCCTCTGTGGCATCATTCCCTGAGGGCTCGCTTCCCCTGAGGTGAGGCTTCCCTGCACAGGACTGTAATATAGCTAATTCTGCTGGGCATGTTAAGCATGGCAGACATCTTGAGGCTTTGTTCTGCTTGCTCTGGCCTGGAAACTTTGATCTTCTCTGGCATCCTTCCCTGAGGGCATGCTTCTCCTTAGACGAGTCTTTCCTGCCCATAGTCTGTTGATATAGCTGACTCTGCTGGGCCTTTTGAGCATGACAGACATCTTGAGGCATTATTCTGCTTGTTTTGGCCTGGAAATTTTGATCCTTTTGGTATTTTTCCCTGTGGACTCGCTTCTCCTGAGATGAATATTCATTCCCAGAGACTTTGGATATAGCTGAAGCTGCTGAGCCTTTGAAGTACAGCAGACATCTTGAGGCTTCACTCTGCTTGCCTCAGCCTAGAAACTTTGATCCTCTCTGGCATCCTTCCCTGAGTGTTCACTTCTCCTGAGGTGAGTCTTCTTGCCCACAATAGTTGGAGCCAGAGGAGCGCTGCTGCTTTTCTTCACCTCATGGCCATGCTCTCCTTCTAGCTGATGAATACCACTTTAACACTAGAAGAACCACAATGGGGAAACAACGCAGTCCAGCATCAGGCATAGAGAATGAATATGACAACTCTGATGTCCCTAAAATTGGCCAGCCACCTAGTTAGTCTCTCAGATATAGAATTTAGAGTAAAAATATTGATAATATTCACAGAACTCAAAGAAATAGATCTAGTTGAACAGAACACTAATAAGAATCAAGAGAGTATGATGATAGAAATAAAAAAAACCTCAAAACTGAAATAATAGGTCAAATAACAGGTCTGAATAACTCCGTAGATCAGGGGTCTTTAAAAATTTTAAAGTGGGGGCCGGATTACAGTCCCTTAGAGAGCTGGAGGGCTGGACAATATGAGCTACTAATTCCTACTCACACTGCACATATATTAAATAAATAAAATGAAAACCATTTATAAATAAACAGATCACGCACCAGTATTTCAATGGGAACTGTGGGCCTGCTTTTGGCTAATGAGATAATCAATGTCCAGTTCCATATTTGTTACTGCCATATGTAACAATTGATGGAAGTGGGCATCAGTTAATCTTGATTTGGTTGGAGATTTCAGATGTTTCATTTTTGAAAAAGTCTGTTCACAGGCATAACTGCTACCAAAGATGGTTACCATTTGAGTGCATGGTTCCTGATATTTGGATATGTCTCAGAGGGGAGAGATGCATAGAAATTCAAAAGGTTACTTGACTTAAATGCGTCCTTCAGAGAGTCACAATTCTGCAGTACAGCCAGTTCCATTTGGTAAATTGTAAGGACATTTTCAATCTCAACAGAAAATGAGTTACGAAAAAGCTATATGTCCTGTTCATGGAGATGAAGCTCTTTGAATCTAAATTGAAACTCCTTTTGCAACAATTCTAGTGAAGCCAGACATATTTTCTTTGGGAATGCAAGCAATTGTTTGTCCGCTGACAGGTTTTGAGTTGTTGGGAGATGACTGAAGTTTTCCTCCTGTACTTGTTTGATGAGAAGGCCTAATTTTACTTCAAATGTTTTCACATGCAATGCCATATCACAGATGAGTTTCCCCTTGCCTTGAAATTGCAGATTGAAACTGTTGAGTAGCTCTGTTATATCTGTCAGAAAGGCAAGGTGCCATTTCCATTCTGCATCATTGAGCTCTGGTACTTCTTGGCTTTTTGAAAGCAGAAAAGATGTAATCTGCGGAAGTAAGTCATAGAAACGTTTCAAAACTCCCCCTCTACTCAGCCAATGGACTTCTGTGTGGTATAGAACATCTTCATGGGAAGCATTTACCTCAGATAGAAATTCCTGAAATTGTCTGTGGTTTAGTGCATGAGTTCAAATGTAATTAACACAAGATACCACAATTTTCATAACAGAGTCCCACTTCAGTGATTTACAACACAGTGCTTGTTGGTGGATGAGGCAGTGTATGGCAATTGGATAAGGATGGTTATGTTTGTCTATCTCTTGTGTAATGTGAGTAATTACTCCTCTCTTAGACCCCACCATGCTAGGAGCACCATCAGTTGTTATACTGACTAGTTTAACCCAGTCCAGCTCCAAACCATTCACAGTTTGGCAAACCTTTTCAAATATATCCACTCCTGTGGTTGTACCTTTGATACTTTGCAGTGCAGCAAGCTCTTCTGTGACTTCAAAATACTCATTTGTCCCATGCATATAAATGAGAAGTTGAGCAGAATCACGAACATCATTGCTTTCGTCAAGAACCAAGGAAAAATAGCAAAGTTTCTTTGCAGAGTTTTGCAAATGGTGCAGCAAATTTTCTCCCATTTCTTCAATCCTTCATGTCATTGTAACTCCTGAAAGGCTCACTGTACTAAATAAATTGGTCTTCTCTGGACACATCTCTTTGGCAACAGAAATAAGGCATTCTTTAACAAATTCTCCCTCCACAAATCGTTTGCCATTGCACACTATTAGCTTGGCAACTTGAAAACTTGCCTACAGTGAGGAAGTATTTAACTGCTTCTGTTTCACAAAAGTATTTTGTTGAGTCGTCAGTGTATGTTTCAGTTGTAATATTTTATCTTTTCTCACTTCTCCAACCAAATGATCATATTTATCTTTATGCTGAGTTTGATAGTGGCCTCGCAAATTGTATTGTTTGAACACAGCAACTATATTCTGGCATATCAGACACACAGCTTTTTCTTTGTACCACATAAAAAGTAATCGTAAGTCCACTGTTCTTTGAATATCCTACACTCGCCGTCAATTTTTCTTTTTCTTGACATCATTGTTTCCTAGGGATTTCAAACTGATATTAGTGAAATACAAATATGTGTGTATATATACACACAGTTTATGAACCCCCATTAGTCCCTGATGTGAACACTTACCCCTTGCAAGCTTTTCTAAGCAGATCAGTTCAGTCCCTGATAGTTCAGTTAATTGATATATTCAGAATCAGCATGTGAACACTGAAAAGGAATTGCAAAATGCATATAAAATTTTCAATGTAACCCCTTTAAAATACTTCAGCATCGAACCCCTAATTTTCCACATGGGCAATTCGGCACCGAACCCCTAACCTCCCAACCACTGCCCACCCCCTAACTTTGACTTCAGCACTGAATGCCTCACCACCCCCAAAAGGGAATTTTCATATGAGTCACCCACAGCCCAATCTGGCAGAAACCCCCATCTGGCAAAAATTTATTTCTATGGCACTTTTGACTGACCTTTGGCAGTGGAGGGAGTGGAGGAAAACCTCACTGACAGGCAGGCACAGCACACAGACTCCACATTGCCTGGGGGTGGAACAAGCGCCTTTTTACATCATATAGTCACCCACATGTGGTACTCCTCGCCAAGCAGGGTCCAGCACCCTCCAGTGACATCATCAGCAACATGCGCCAGGTGCAAGGGTGCATCAGTGTCCCACTCAACACCGCCCTCACGCCCACCCTCCCAGCACACAACATGCCATGGGCGAAGGCACTTGACATCATTCCTGAGAAACCATGACACTGAGTGTATATGCTGGCAGGTATCTTGGCAACCAAACAGTGCTCACTGCTGGTGGGCCGGATCAGACTCCTCTGCAGGCCGTAATTTGAAGACCCCTGCTGTAGATGAATGAAGAAAACTTAATGAAAAGCCTCTCTAACAGGGTAACAGCCGCTGAGGATTGAATTAGTGAGCTGGAAGAGGATATGCATAACAACTCCATACAGCAGAAGAGATTGGAAAAAAGTTTTAAAGCAAATGATCAGACAATGGAAAAGTTACTCAAAGAATGTGAACACATGAAAACAGAAAAAACATTGGAGTCACAGAGACCCAGGAAGTAAATCTCCAGGAAGAATCAACAGTCAAGTACATCATCACAGAAAAACTACCAGAGCTAAAAAATACATGTGACCAAACCCTGCATGCCCAAAGAATACCAGCTAAATGAGACCCCAGAAAAAACACCCCAAGACACATAATAGACACAATGATGAATACCACAGATAGAGACAGAATACTGAAAGCAGCATGATCAAAAAGGGAAATTACATTCAAGGGAGCATCCTCATATTTACAGCATCATGTCACAAGAAGACTCATGTCCAGAAGCAGTGGTGGGACATAGTGACAAAACTTAATGAAATAAATGCTTCGCCTTGAATACTGCACTCAGCAAAACTCACTTTCAGGTTTGAAGAAAGTATACATAGCTTCACAAATAATCAACAGCTCAGAAACTTTACAGACTCAAAACCAGCCTTAAAAAGAAATACTGAAAGGTTTATTTTAAGACATGACTTACCAATAGACACACCAAACTTTTACACAAAGATGGCACTAAATCCTATGACAATTATATCTCTCAATGTCAATTGACTAAATGCACCCATTAAGAGACACAGAGTGGCTAATGAATAAAAAAACTGAATCCAACTTTCTGCTGCCTACAAGAAACACATCTAAATAGTCATAGAAAACATGGACCCAAAATAAAAGGCTGAAGGAAAATCATCCAAGCAAACAACACCTTTAAAAAAGCTGAAGTGGCCATACTAATATCAGATGACACAAACTTTATATTCAGAAAATTGTAAGGGAAAAATTTGGACATTTTGTACTAATCAAGGTATATATAGAGCAGGGAGAAATCACTCTCCTAAAATATATGCACCCAATGAGAAACCAGGAAAGTATTTAATACAATTATTGACAAATATGAAAAAGGATATAATAATAAAACAATAATTGTGGGAAAACTCAACATGGCCCTTTCCACACTTGATTGGTCAACCAAATTGAAATCCAACAAAATATACTATACCTGAAAAGAGAAATGGAAGAAAGAGGCCTAGTTTATATTTATATATATCCCCAGAAACCTGGATATACATTCTTCTCCAATGTACATGGGTCATTCTCCAGGATAGACCACATGAGACATATAAAACATACCTGCATAAATCCTCTTGGACAGAAAGTACAAAGGGACAAAGAAAAAAACTATAACACCTGGAAATTAAACAGCATGCTACTGAACAACCAGTGGGTCCGAGTTGAAATCAAAGAGGAAATAAAACATTTCCTGGAAACAAATGACAATGAAGAAACAAACTATCAGATTCTATGGGACACAGCAAAAGAGGTACTGAGAGGAAAATTTATAGATTTGCAAGCACACAACAGGAAGTAAGAAGGAGCATACCTCAACAGCTTAATGATGTAGCTTATAGAATTAGAAAATGATCAACAAAAGGAACCAAAAACAGAGAGAATGAAAGCTCAGAGCAGAAATCAATGAAGTGAAAACCCAAAAAATAACCAGAAAGATCAATGAAATCAGACGTTGGTTTCTTGAAAAAATAAACAAGATTAATAGACCTTTGGCAAACCTCACAAAGAAAGAGAGGTAGAGAAACTTGTTAACCGATATCAGAAACGAAAAGGGGAAGATCACTACAGATACTGCATAGATTCATATGGTATTCCGAGACTACTTTGAGAAACTCTATGCCACTAAATATAAGAACCTGGAAGAAATGGATAATTTCTTGCACACTTATATTCTTCCAAGGTTGAATAAAGAGGACATAGCATATATAAACACTCCTGTCATTATTGAAAAAAGTAAAACCATAATAAAAAGTCAGTCCCAAAACAAAACCCAGCCTGGATGGATTCACGAATGAATTCTTTCAAAGCTTTCAAGAGGAACTACTACTAATCCTGGCCAGGAGCTTTCCTGAAATTGAAATAACAAGAACACTTCCAAACAGCTTTTATGAAGCCAACATTACCTAGATACTAAAACCAGATAGAGATGCTACCAAAAAAGAAAATTACAGACTAATATCCCTGATGAACACAGATGCAAAGATTCTCAACATAATCCTGGCAAATAGGATACAATGCCTCATCGAGAAGATCATTCACTACTATCAAGTAGGTTTTATTCCAGAAATGCATGACTTGTTTAGCATCCATAAATCTATCAACATAATACACAACATCAACAAAAAGAAAAATAAAATTCACATGATCATATCAATAGATGCAGAGAAGGCATTTGATAAGACCCAACACCTATTCTTGATCAAAACTCTCAGCAAGATGTGAATGAAAGTAGACTTTCTCAATCTGGTTAAGGCTATCTACCACAAGCCAATGGCAAATATTATCCTCAATGGAAAAAAAACTAAAAGAATTTTATCTAAATTTTGGTTCAAGACAAGGCTATCCACTCTCACCACTCCTCTTCAACATAGTACTGGAAGAACTTGCTATGATTAGGCAAGAAAAAGATATCAAGGGAATCCAGAGAGGAAAGGAAGAAGTCAAGCTCACACTGTTTGCAAATGACATTATATTCTACTTAGTAAACCCTAAAGACTATAACAAAATCTTCTAGAAACAATAGATTCATATAGCAAAGTGGCAGGCTACAAAAGTAGCACACAAAAATCAATTGCCTTTTTATATATCAATTATGACAGGGAAGATATGGAAATTAAGAAAACAACCCCATTCTCATTAGTGCCACAGAAACTCAAATATTTTGGAGTCAAACTAATATTGTGAAGGACCTATATAAAGAAAAATATAAAATCCTGCTCCAAGAAATAAGAGAGGATACCAGGAAATGGAAATACATACTATGATTATGGATTAGCAGGATTAACATCATAAAATTGCAATACTCCCAAAGCATTGTACAGATTTAACGCAATTCTCCTAAAGATACCCATGACAATCTTCAAGGAATTGGATCAAACACTGCTGAAATGTATTTGGAACAATAAACACCCTCGAATAGCTAAAGCACTATTGGGGAAGAGGAATATAGGAGGCATTACTTTCCCAAATTTTAAACTGTATTACAAAGCAATAGCTATCAAAGTAGTGTGATTTTGGAATAAAGACAGACCTCAGATCAGTGGAATAGACTTGAGTTCTCAGAGAATGTTCCCCCAACATACAATCTCCTAGTTTTTGATAAAGGAGCGAGAACTCCTTTATGGAGCAAGGAGAGCTTCTTCAACAAGTGGTATTGGCACAACAGGTTAGACACTTGCAAGAAAGCGAACTCAGACCCCCAGCTAACACCAGGTACAAAGATAAAATCCAAATGGATTAAAGACCTTGATATCAGATCTAAAATCATAAGGTATATAGAACAAACATGCCATGACATTGAGACTAAAGGCATGTTTAAGTAGGAAACAACACTCTCCAAACAAATGGAAGCAGACATAAACAGGTAGGACTATATTAAGCAGAGATGCTTCTGCACCTCAAAGGAAATAGTCCCCAGGATACAAGAGCCACCCACTGAGTGGGAGAAACTATCCATCCAATACCCATCAGATAAGGGACTATTATCCAAAATATACAAGGCACTGACAGAACTTTACAAGAAAAAAAACATCTAATCCTATTAAAAAATGGGGAGAATAAATGAACAGACACGTTGTAAAAGAAGAAATACAAATGGCCAAAAGCTCATGAAAAGATGCTCAACATCACCAATCATTAGGAAGACGCAAATCAAAACAACTTATGAGGTACCGTTTCATGTCACAGAGATTGGCACACATCACAAGGAATAAGAACAAGCAGTGCTGGTGCTGATGTGGAGAGAAAGGAACTCTTATTTACTGCTGCTAGGAATGCTGTCTAGTCCAACTTTTATGGAAAGCGATATGGAGATTTCCTTCAAAAACTGGAAATTGAGCTCCCATACTATCCAGCTATGCCACTCCTAGGGATATTCCCTAGAAACACAAAAATACAATAAAAATCCCTTCCTCATATCTATATTCATTGCCACGCTATTTACAATAGTGTGGAATAACTCTGAAAACAAACAAGATGCCCTTAAACAGAGGAATGACTAAAGAAACCCTGGCACATATACACAATGGTATATTATGCAGCCGTCAGAAAGATGAAGTCATGAAATTTTCCTATACATGGATGTACATTGAATCTATTATGCTGAATGAAATGAAAGACATTTTTTTGAATTAATTGTCAGAGACAAAAGAGAGGATGGTTGGAAGTTCCAGCTCATTTCATGAAGCTCATCACAAAGAGTGATGAGTGCTGTTAGAGAAATAACTACATTGAGAACTATCATAACAAAGTGAATGAATGAGGAAAGTAGAAAACCTGTCTCGAGTGCAGGTGAGGGTGTGGTAGAGAGGACGATGATTTGAGACATTGGAGATGGGAATTTTGCACTAGTGAAGAGGGTGGTGTTCTTTGAATGACTGAAATCTAACTACAATCATATTTGTCATCACGGTGTTTAAATAAAGATATTAATACAAATTATTTACAGAGAGGCCAGAGCTATACTGCAGTGGTAGGGAGTTTGCCTTGCACGTGGCTGATCTAGTACAGACCTTGGTTTGATTTCCCTGCTTCCCACATGGTCCCCCAAGCCAGGAGTGATTTCTGAGTGCATATCCAGGATTAACCCCTGAACGTCACAGGGTGTGGCCCCCAAAAATTATTCAGAAAAATGTGAGGGGAGATAAATAAATGTATGTGTTGATGAAAAAACACAGGATTTTCCAAGAATGAAAAACTGAAGAGAATGGCTTTGGTAAGGTTAAATAAAATTTCACCAAATTGTCTTGACCTGGAGTTCTCTACATACATAAAAATTAATCTGTAGTATTGACACAGGAAAAAATTATAGACTTTTTTGTTTCTTGCTTTTGTTTTAATTTTTATTTAGTCAATGTGAATTACAAAGTTACTTATGATTGGGCTTTGGGCATACAATGTTTGAACACACATCACTTCACCAGTGTCCACTTTTCTCCCATCTTCCTACTACCCACCAATCTGCTTCTACAAGAGGCACCTTTTGCTATGGGAATATTTGCACTGTGGTTCTTCTGTTGCTGAGAGGGTTTCATACATAACACTTTAGCACCTCCTCTTTCTCCTAGTTGAAACGCCCCTCAACAGAGACATTGCCCCCTTTCTGTCTTATTCCCATGTGTCTTGTTTCCTGAACACCAGTTCTCATGGTTTGTGTCTTTGGCTGTTTGTTATTCCACCACTGTGTGTGTTTCTTTATATACTACGTATGATAAATATCATTCTGTGCCAGTCATCATTTCCTTTGAGATGCAGAAGCTTCTTAATTTTTTTTAAATATGGAACGCTTCACAAATTTGCGTGTCATCCTTGTGCAGGGGCCATGCTAATCTCTGTATCGTTCCAATTTTAGTATATGTGCTGCCAAAGCGAGCACAGCTTCTTAATTTTTTAATATAGTCACATGTGTTTATCTTTGCTACTACTTGCTTGATCAATGTAGTTTCATTCTTGAAGATGCCTTTAATTTCAATGTCATGGAAAGTTCTGCCTATATTTTCCTCTAAGTATCATATGTATTCAGTTCTGATATCAGTCTTTAATCCATTTTAATTAGGCTTTTGTGTGTGAAATAATAGAGTTCTGAACTTTTTTATATTTCTTTTTACTTTTTCTTTTTATTTCCTTTTTCTTTTCTTTTCTCTTTTTTATGTAGCAAAACAGTTTCTGCAACACCACTTGTTGTAGAGACTTTCTTTTTTCCACTTTGTATTTTTGTTCCTTTATTGGAAATTAGCTCATCATATCCTGAGGGTCTGTCTGAGGACATTCCACTTTATTCCACTGATATTTGAATCTGTTTTATTCCAATTTTAATTATTACAACTTTATAGTAAAGTTTGAACTTGGGGAATGTGATGCCTCCCATCAAAGTACAAAAACTTATAACTTGCTAAAAGCACCTCTTATAGAAGGAGAATGGTGGGTAGGAGGCAAATGAGGGTGAGGAGTATTGGGGAAGGAAGTATATACTGGTGAAGGAATCAGTGTTGAAACACTTTGTGCCAAAAACTTAATTATAAATAGCTTTTTAATTTATTTTTCACAAAATTTTAAAAAAAGTTAAAACTTTAAAAGTATAAAAATTTAAAAATGTTGGAGCTGGAGCAATACTAAAGTGTACATGGCACTTGCCTTGCATATGCCCAACCTGGGTTTAATTCCTAGAGGCCCATATCCAGGAATGATCCCTCAGTTCAGTCAGGAATAAGAACTGAAAATTACAGTGCATGTCCTGTGAAACCAAAAAACATGTGATATTATCCCATATAATTTGATTTTCTTTAGTGCCTGTAGTACTAGTTATAAATACTCTCAGAGCATGAATCATATCTGTGTTCTCTTTTATTCAAAACAACTGGCATAAAACTAATACTCAATAGTTCTTGAGATGATTTTTGAATATATGAATAAAATATGACAGCAAAGAATAATTAATACATCCAGAGGTATCATTGAAAAACTTATATATGATATTCAAATTTAAGCATGAGTGCTGTTTCTCCCTCTCTATTTCTTCCTTATTTTGACTTCCTGTTTATTTACTTTATTTTTTAAAAATTGGTTTGTTTAGGTATAAATTACATATTATTGATTCAACATATTTTGAAGGTTCTATTCAGTTGTTTTTAATAGATCTATACAATGAATTGTGAATATATCTGTGCAAACAAGTTCTATAAGACTTTCTACCATACCAAAAGCTTTCCATGTTTCTAGTCACAGTTCCTACTCCTACTTCTAGGTCTCAGCAACTACTCATGTGCTTTATATGATTATAGTATTTTTCCACATCAAAATATTGACTTGAATAATGACTTAAAGATTTTATTTTCTGTAACTGGCCTCTATCGCTTAGTATGCAGTTTTCAAGGTTTTTCTATTCTGCAGTTTGTGTTAGGATGTCATTCTTTTTAGTTGCCTAATTAAGTTTGTTTATTTTCTTGGCTTTATATAACTACCCTTTTTCAGGAGTTTGAGTTCTTTTCAAATTCTTTTTACTTTAGGAATAATTCCTAGGTCCAAATGCTCTCCAGCTGCAGAAAAGACCTTTTACATTAGCTTCCTCGCAAGCTTTCTGGTCTTCACAATGGCCTTTTCTCAATTTATCACTATAATCCCTGTTTACTTCATCTTTTCTTTTAACTTTTTTCATCAAGTCAGTTAAGTTATGTTTACCATCTCTTTCCCCTTTTAAATAATAACTCATTCCCTTTTTTTTGTTTTTGTTTTTGTTTTTCGGACCACACCTGTTTGATGCTCAGGGGTTACTCCTGGCCTAAGCACTCAGAAATTGCCCCTGGCTTGGGGGGACCATATGGGACGCCAGGGGATCGAACCATGGTCCTTCCTTGGCTAGCGCTTGTAAGGCAGACACCTTACCTCTAGCGCCACCTCGCTGGCCCCATAACTCATTCCCTTAATCCCCCATTATTTAAAATATCTTAACACATTCTGATTTGTTTCTATTCATTCTCTGCCATTAAGATTACCACCTCAATTCAGTTAAAAATTAAATTCTACTGTTACCTGACCCAGAGAGTATGTGTGCTCTTTTTATCATTAGATTTAGTAACCTCATTGCCCATTGAACACTTGAAGAGTCATAGTATCTTCTCTCTCATCACTTCTGGCCATGCTATTGAAAATGGGTCTCCTTAACAAACAGGGTAAAGAGTAGTGTGCAAGAACTTTTGATTGCCCTTAGATTCATCATTTATCAGCAAGAAATGAAGGAAGCAGGATTATAAGGCAGAAGGGAGAGAAAGGCTGGATCATGGCAGGGACAGTGAGGCTTCATAAACTGAATAGGAAATTCGAATCTATGATGGTCTTACAAAGTTGTTCAGATGGCAAGGAAAACAACCCTTATACCCTGCCTTGATCAGTGAAGGTGACGTGGAGCAAATTAATTCCTTTGGCAGTTTTTGAAATGATTGGGTTTATTGGCAATGTCCACAGGCACCATTCATATAACTTAGGAAAATACATCCTATTGTGCTGAAGAGAGATACCCAAATGCTGTATTACAGAACCTACTATATAGAGCCAGCAGGATGTTCTGATTAATTATATAAGAAGTATCAAACAAATTAAAGCATCAAGGAAGAGTCCAAAGTTTTTTGTCCTAAGCTACGAAAATGATGGAATTCCCATTAATGGAGATTCAGAGACTATAAGTGAAGCATTTTAAAGGAGATTTCAGAAACTTAGTTTGGACCCTGTTGTCTGTATGATGTTGATTAAACACCCCAGTAGATATGTCAACTTGACAGTTAGAAATATAAGTCTATCAAAGACTCAAGGTTATTTTATTAATAACTGCCAGTATTTTTCAACTGCACTTTCCAATTCTGTGTTGCTATTTTGTTTTTGTTTTCTGGTGACCTTTAAAAATAGTTTCGATCAATTTTCTTAGTACAAGTACCTGGCTGTTCTATTTAATGAAATCTTGGACATCCAAGAATAACATTTTTCTCCAATATAAAGAGCAACTGAAATATTTATTAATTTCTGTATAATGCCAAACTATTCTTACAAATTACTATTTTAATGCAAACATATTTATAACTATTTCTAAATTGGTTCTATTTATTTCAGCTGTAGTATATCCTCTTAAAACATATGCTTTTAGTTGCTTTGTTGGCTTACCTTTGCATATAATCATCAGTAAATATATGTCTACATCTAGTATGTAAATACACTAAACTGTGTTGTTGAATTTAACTTGATCAGGCTTATATGGACATATTTATTTAGAAGGGAAATATTCTGCTACTTTAAAATAATTTTTGTTGTTTGGGTTTTGAGCCACGTATGATGATGCCCAGGAATTACTTCTAGCTTTGCACTCAGGAATTAATTCTGATAATATGCAAGGGACCACATGAAATGTGGGTGACCAAACTTCTGTCATCCTTATAAAAGGCAAACATCCTGCCTACTCTATTATTTCTCCAGTCCCAGAAAATCGTATTAATATTCTTGTTAATTTTCCCAATTATATGGATTTATGTTGAATGACATCAAATCAAATGTCAAAATTATTTTGTTATCTCTATAATAGTAGACTATATAATGGAGTCAGAATGGTGGCTCAAGTGGTAAGGCATGTGCCTTGTCCATGCTAGCCTAGGAAAGGCAGCTGTTCCATCCCACGGCGTCCCATATGGTCCCTCAAGCCAGGAGCGATTTCTGAGCCCATAGCCAGGAGTAACCCCAGAGTGTAACCCAGTGTGTCCCAAATACCAAAGGAAAAAAAAAACAAAAAGACCATATAAACATTAAATATTTATGATTTTAGGGGCTTAAGAGATAGGGTACTTGCCTGGCATGTGTGGGATTCCACTTTGATACCAAGTAGAACATAATCCACCAAGCATCAATAGGTGATAACCCTGAAGTCATGCCCTAAATATTGCCTGATCTGACCCTGCTGTTTACCAGCACTGCAAGACCCTGGCAATACTGCACACGTGGGCCTTAGCATTCAGCCATCCATCTTGACTAGCCATGAATTGCTAGAAGTGGCCTATATGACCCTGACCATGCTTGGAAGCCACAGTGCCCCCAGCAAACTACTTTGGTTTTTTAATATTTTTCTTTTGTAATATTTGTTTTGGGTCCATACTTTATAGTACTGACTGCACTCGGGAATTATTCTTGGTAGTGCTGGTGGACCATTCAAATGCTGGAGATTAACTGGGTCATCTATGAAAGCAAGCACTTTACTCCCTGTACTATCTCTCCAGCCTTTGCTATAAATTTTTATTCTAGGCACTTATATTGTTTGAGAAGTTTAGGAATACATTTGGCAGTTTTAGTCCCCAAAATGTCTTAATATCAACTTAGGCCTTTTGATTTGTGTATTAGAGATTAGTAGAAATACAGATGGAATGAAGAATCTAAGTTATTCAAATAAAGAATAAATACAAAACAATAATTTCACAAAATGCCAGATGAAAAGAAATGGTCATCCAGAGTGAATTCATGGTCTGAAGCAGTGACTTATTTTTATGACTCAATGTGTATTTAGCTTTAAGCTCTAAACTGTTTTCATTTGTTTTTTATAGAGGTCATCCCAGTGAGTCTAGAAGTCCCAAGGTTACTCCATACTCAGAAATACAGGAATACTCACAATGAGGGAGAAGAGAGGTTGTACAGGGGTACAAATGCTCTCTACCCCTTTCAGCTAGTGTCCTGGCTCCTACAAATTCCTTACTCTTAACCTGTAGGTAATACAGATTCTGATGTACTATTATTTTATGCATGTTTCTAATGCTGAGTTTAGCTGCAATAATATATGCATGCATCTTGGTTGACATATTTGGGGTATCCAGAAACATTATACACAGTAATTTCAATGAATCTGTTCCTATAGGCTACATCCTGTGACCCTCTCAGAAATGCACCTTAAATTAAAACAAGAAACTAAATTCAAAAAGGTACTATTTTTCAGTCAGTGATTGTAATTAAATTTGATTAGATATTTGGTGCCTTACACTAAAATGGAGAAATCTTATGTATAGAAAGAAGTTCTCATCTAATAAGGATAAGAATCCATAAATTTTATAGTTCAGGGGCAACTTCCACCCTGAACATCAGTCATGGGGACTTGACTTAGTCCTTAATCAATTGGACATTGACCATCCACCCCAAACTGGCTGTTTCCTGCACCATCACCAGGAACCAAACTCCTCCGGGAGAAGCTCTAATACTGTTCTGGCACCAACTTGCTCCAGGGTAGGTTCACGTGACACCCTGACAATGAAGAAACAACTTAATCTAAGGGCAGGTTGCCCTACCTCACCACCTAATGCTGAGATGAATTCAGAAGACACTGTCCTAAGATCTGTGCAAAAACCAAGATCTCTAATTACAGAAGACTGACTGTGACAACAGCAACTGAACTGAACTTCTCATGGGACCATGAAGAGAGACCTTGGGGTTGGACAGTCATCATGCCCAGAGCCTATAGTCAGTCTTATCACAGAATTCTTTATAAGTCGAGATACCCTGTATTTTTTAGGCCAAGGAAATTTTCTTTCTAAATTCCCCAACATTTACTGAGCCTATGCAAAATAAAATCTTGCCACACCTGTCCCCCTTTTGTTTCTTTCCTTTAATTGTATTTATATCTTCCTGATAGGGGGATTCTGCCTTTTTCATAGAACCTTAGAACTGGAATAGTTTTGTTCAGCCTCATATTCCTACAAATTAAAAAAAATGTGGATGGAACCCAAGGGACAAATATTTTCAGAAGTATTTAGTAAAAAGTATAAAAAAGGTCAGATCTAGGGGCCGGAGAGGTGGCACTAGCCTAGGACGGACTGCAGTTTAATCCCCCAGCATCTCATATGGTCTCCCAAGCCAGGGGCGATTTCTGAGTGCGTAGCCAGGAGTAACCCCTAAGAGTCACTGGGTGTGGTCCCCAAACAAACAAAAAAGGTCAGATCTAAACACCTAAGTGAAAGTCCTTGATAATAGAATCAAGAAGCCCAGACTATAACAAGCTAAACAGAAAATGGGCCTGTTACACTAGTAGTCCAGTGGACTAAGAGTGGAGTTATGGGATGCATGATGGGAACTATAGAGGAGGGAATTTAACACTGGTGGTGGGAATGGCCCTAATTTACTGTCACTATATGCCTGAAATACAACTGTAAAAGACTTGTAATTCGCAATGATCTCAATAAAGATTAAGAAAAGAGAAATTTTGTAGCTTAATCCCAATGGGGCTTTCTTTTAGCAGCTGGTGATGCAGTTCCATTTTTGGTTTAAATTAAATTTGGAACCCCTAAAGTATTGCTACATAAAAACTTTTCTCTTCTTCAAACAAAACCACATAACTTGAACTCTCTAGTCCCGCCTCCCAATTAGAGGGGGAAATAAGGGAGGTACCAAGGTCAAACAGGTGTAAGACCACTAAGTAGTAAACTAGGCACGGAGGGAACCACTTACTCTAGCAGCCCCCGGGGGTGAGGGAAGAGGATATGGGAGGTAGGACGGGAACGGAGGTGGAGGGAGGACAATTCAGTGGTGGGAATTCCCCTGATTTTATGTTAATATGTACCTAAAATATTATTGTTAACAATATGTAAGCCATTATGATTATAATAAAAATTATATTTAAAAACTAATAAAAAGTTGGAAAATGTATTAGTGTGTCCATTCTGTGAATATTATACCACTTTTACAATCAATCTGATAAATTTACAGAAAACATCTTCAAGATACACTGCTAACAAAACATGCAAATTGTAGGCTTATAGATAATTTAGGAATGGTATAAATATATAAACATCTATATAGGTTCCAGAAAGGCAGTACAGGAGGTAATTAACCACAGCCCTAGTTTGAGTCCTAGTACTATCATGATCCCCTGGGCACTGCCATGAATCTGAGCACAGAGCCTGGAATGGCCAGTGAATGCCTATGTGTATTTGTAATTGGTAAAGTAAGTGCTGTATGGCTAGTCAGGAATTCATTCTGCAAAGAAATATACAATAATAAATGTTGGATGTTTTGTACTAAGTACATGTCATATTTGAAATTATAATATAATTCAAAGAAATGCTCAGCGGAGCTATTGAACTAACTATACTACCTTTTGTTTCTACAAAATTTTATGTTTTTAGATTCATACATTATGCTCTGAAATTTTTTTTTTTTTTTTGGTTTTTTGGGCCACACCCGGTAATGCTCAGGGGTTACTCCTGGCTATGCGCTCAGAAGTCGCTCCTGGCTTGGGGGACCATATGGGACGCCGGGGGATCGAACCGCGGTCCGTCTCCTAGGCTAGCGCAGGTAAGACAGGCACCTTACCTCCAGCGCCACTGCCCGGCCCCTGAAATTTTTATTGCTTTCTTCACTTGACATGTTTTGTTGGTTCATCCATACTCTCATATATATCAGAAATCAGTTCCTTTTCATTGCTGAGTCTGAGTTCTAGTGTATAATTATATTATTTATTGTTTCCTTCTTTTAAAAATTAAGAGCTATGTTAATTTTTCTTACATCTTGACTATTATAAGTGGCTATAAACACTTTTGTAAATATATATGTATTGACATAAGCTTTCATTTCTCTAGGATAAAAGCTTAGGAGTAGAGAGGTTTATAAGATGGTTTATCTTGAATTTTTTGAAAGAAATGGCTAAATAATTTTTCACAGTTGCTTTATTTTATTTTACTTTATTTTATTTCCAATGATTGTAGAAAGTTTTAGTTTTTCTATATTCTTTTTAACTGCCAGATATGTGACACTTAAATTTAGTCATTATGAAAGGTAAGAATTAGCATCTGATAATGGATTTTGTTTATATTTTCCTGAAAGCTAAACTTGGAACTTATTCATATACTTACTAGTATTCCTCACTGAAGTATTTATAAAAATGGTTGTCCAAAGCTGGGGATATGTGGCTCAAGTGGTAGAGCAAGTGTTTTACATGTATGAGTTCCTGAGATCTGTCCCTAGTACTGCACTTAAACACAAACAAGGATGAAATACTATTTTCCTCTTTGTTTTATCTTTATAGTGAATTCAGAGATTGTGCATTATGAAATTTATTTTCGGATATATTTTCTTTAGTTTTCTGCACATACAAATAGCTTGGAACCTTTCAACAACTAAATGACCACATTTCTAGGTTCTCTATTATATTCTATTTTCTCCTTATGCCACTACCTTATTCTCTTGACTAATGCATCTTTTCGAAGGAACTGGTTTGGATCATACCCAGCAGTACTCAGGAACTACTCCTGGCTCAGTTCATAGGAATTACTTTTGGTAATGCCCAAGGCACAATGTCATGCTGAGCAGTGTTTTGAAACTGGGTCTTCTTATGCAAAGTGTATGTTCTAATCCACTAAGTTCTCTCTGGCCTTAGTATTGGAACATTTTTTGAAATCCTGAGAAAATGTAATCCAACTCCTTTAAATTTTTTGTTTGTTTGCTTTCAGATTTCAACCTTCAGTGTTCAAAGTGTACCCCTCTTTCTGTTCTCAGGGATTACTCTTGGCAGTTCTCAGAGAACCATTTCAGATGCCAGGGATTTAAAACAGGTCAATTGCAGGCAACATAAGTTCCTTACATTGTTCTATTTACTCAATTGTTGTTTCATCCATGTCCAGTATTCTATGTGCACATATATAAATAGGAGTATTACATATAGGTTTTTATTACCATAAAATAAAATATTTTGGCAAATATTTATATTGTCACTTTTTCGATATTTAGAAAGTGATGAAGATTCGTGGACTCTAAATTATTTGTTCTACTGATAATATATATCTATATTTTGATGTTTCTGAGTATTTGAGTTTTGATTTATTATTGTCAGCATTTATGCAAAATGATAACAATTTAGGAATAACACCTCTCAGTTGTCTAAAGATGAGTTGTATAATATTACTGAAACATCAGTACAAATAAACAGGAATAGAAATAGGAATTGATCAAGGGGGGAGAAAAAACACTGTATAGTATCCAACAGTGATAGCTAAGCTTAAAAACAAAGCATTATTTTCTTCAAAAGCTTCAACAATAGTATAATTTATCCTCTCTCACTTTACCTGTCTCTAATAGAAATCATTTCTTGGTCATTTAGCTTAGATTGTTGCTAAGCAATGAGTACATGCTTGTATTTTCTCCATTTACCTTTTTCTACAAAGAATTTCTTGCATAATTCTTTCCAAAAGTGTTCCCTTTTATTCTTTTTTGTTGTTGTTGTTGTTGTTTTTGGGTCACACGCGGCAGTGCTCAGGGGATACTCCTGGCTCCATGCTCAGAAATTGCTCCTGGCAGGCACGGGGGACCATATGGGACGCTGGGATTCGAACCGATGACCTTCTGCATGAAAGGCAAACGCCTTACCTCCATGCTATCTCTTCGGCCCCTCCCTTTTATTCTTGAGTAAATAAATCACATCTATCTTACACATTTTATATAACATAGTATAGTATAGTATTTAAAGTTGTTGGGTCATTGACTTTGTTCAATTTGAGATCACTTTCTCAGTACACACGTGTGTGCGCACGCACACACACATACACACACAGACTAGCAGGATCTATAAAATGCAGTGTAACACTGCCATATAGGTTCCTCTGATTTGATTCAGCTCATTTCCCTGATACAGATGCCTCTGGGAAAATGCTTTGCTTACCTTTTCTTGAAAGCACTAGAGAAAACAATTTTGAACAGTGATAAAGCGTTTTACAATTTTGGTTTGCCTTTGGACCATACCCTTGTCTGTGCTTCTGGTGGTGCTGGGTGACCATGGAATGCCAGGGATCGAGTCTGGTCCCCCTGCATGCAAAACATGTAGTTCAGTCATTTGAGCTATTTCCCCAGTTTATTTCCTGAGGGATTAACTAGAAACTATTCCCACTCAGTATATGCACATGACTTATTGCTTGGAAACATTTTTAAATGCAATACCTTGAAAGGGTATTTAGACCACCTAATCCCATGTTTGGGTGTGATCCTTTTCTTCCTAAGAAATTAATTTGATCTCAGAAAAATGCTCTTCTGCATTTCCAGACTACCCACAGAACTTCTTAGGAGGGGAAGGCTTAATTGTTGGAGTTCCTGAACCCCTTTTCACTCTCTTTAGTATGTGTGGATTATTTCCTACATCAACATTTGCTTCCAGACTCACATCTCTCAAGTGTGCTTTGGAACGTGAGGCCTGTTTTCTAACAATTTTTAAACTTATTTTCCATTTTGTAAACTTATTTTTGTATAGATGAACTAAGATATACTGATAATTTGAAGTGGTAATAACTTAACTTCAGATCCAGTATTAAGTGCACAAGCCTTGGATCAGATTGGACATAAGTGAATCATTTTGCAAATAGTTAAATTTCTGCCAATTTCAACTAACAACTGACAAAATTAAGAGAACTATTATTTTCACATAAAAATGTGTGATTTCGCAAAGAAAGTTTATAGTATTAGTAGTCAACATATTCTGATCAAGATCTTCCTAAACAACCAAGATGACTTTTAAAAGATGAATGGCAAAAGGAACAGTGGTACATATACACAATGAAATATTATGCAGCTGTCAGGAGAGAAGAAGTCATGAAATTTTCCTATACATGGATGTACATGGAATCTATTATGCTGAGTGAAATTAGTCAGAGGGAGAGAGACAGAATAGTCTCACTCATCTATGGGTTTTAAGAAAAATTAAAGGCATTAAAATAGTTCCTAGTTGAGGGCCGGAAAGATCACCCTCAAGATATGAAGCTAACCACAAAAGTGTTAAGTGCAGTTAGAGAAATAACTATGTTAAGAAATATCATAACTATGTCAGTGAGTGAGGGATGTAGAAAGCTTGTCTCGAATACAGGCGGGGGCTGGGGGAGGGAAGAGATTGGGACATTGGTGATGGGAAGGTTGCACGGGTGAAGGGGGGTGTTATAGTTATGACTGAAACCCAATTACAATTATGTTTGTAACCATTGTGTTTAAATAAAGAATTTAGTTAAAATTTAAATAAATAAATAAATAAATAAATAAATAAATAAATAAATAAAATCTTCCTAAAACATAATAGAAAGAGCTTTTCATTGCCCAATTTGGGGGAATAGTACATTCTATAGGCAATTTAGGATTCCTACACACAAAGAATGCTCTTCAGTTCCAGGTTGCCATACTGCCTTTTAATTTTTTTTGTTTCCTGTACTGTTCCACGTCTTGCATAAGTCATTTTTCAATGAAAGGAAATATATTATTCATTTATGTTTCTCTGTCAAACAGAATTGAAGGATATGTTTTGAAAGGTTATCCTTCTATATATGTTATTATGCTTTCTTTGCATTATAAATCTAATCACTATTTTTGTAACATGTAATGTTCATGTAACATCTAATGTTCAGCGTTTACCATTTTTATATATTTAGATTTTAATCAGTCCCTTTCTGATTTGTTCAAATATTAAGTATGGTAATCATCTGTTTTTATTCTGTTTGACTCTTTTTGTCTTTAATTTTATTTTATTTTATTTTTCAATGTAGCATTGATTTACAAGAGTGTAAATGTTACACGTTTTAGGGATACAATGTTACCATACCACACCAACCATCAAAATGCCATTATATCTCTGTCCCTGGGACTTTCCCACCTGTCTGCTTCTATTTTCAGAGTTAACAATTTGTTTGCATGGGATATTGTCTATTCCCTGGCTTTATTTCTTTATGTGCCACATTATTTTTGGTATTATACAGTATTTCTCTTTCCTTTGCTGACTAATTTTGCTTAGCTTGTTCCAAGTGGTGGCAAAGGTTTCCTGTAAATAGTAGAAAGTTGGATTTTGTTCCTGATTTACTACCCTGTTGAGTTTTTTTCGGTTTGTTTGTTTGTTGGTTGGTTGATTTTGTGTGTGTGTGTGGATTTGGTGGTGTGATGCAGTTGGCTCACACCCAGCTGTTCTCAGGATTTGTTCCTGGCAGTTTGCTCAGGGATCACACCTCCTGGAGTTTAGGGGTCCACATGTGGTAGCAATGACTGAACTCAGGTTAGCTACATCCTTAGCAAGTGTCTTAATTGCTGTATTAACTTTGTGACACACTACTTTCAGTGTTTTTAGATTGGCGTATTCAGGTCATTGGTATTTAGATAAAATCATTGTTTATATATGAATTATCATTTTCTATATAGTTTCTGCAAGTCTTAGCATTTTATCCATTTCTTTGTGTGTGTATGTGTGTGTGTGTTGCTTGTTTGTTTTTTCTCTTCTCTTGTAATTTACTAGCCTGGCGTTTTGGGGTAGTAATCAACTTCCTTTTGACTCTTCTTGCTTCTTCTAATTTTTTTTTAAAATGGGGCCACTCACAATTGTACTTGGGAGTGTGGGTCCCAGGGCTATGATAAAGCAATGCTTAACCATCTCTACTATTTAAGCTATATCGGCAACCTATTTTCTACTTGCTTACTCTTGTGATTATCATAAAATTTACATGTAAAATCTAAGATAATATTCACATTTAACTTAAAAGAAAGCGCATTTTGAGTTCATTCTCATTGATCTCTTATTATTATTTCCCCCCTCCTACACATTTTATTCTTTTTAAGTTACCTTCGAATACCTTTGCCTTTTATAGAACACTTGTAATATTTCCTGCAGAGACATTTTAGGATTCATGAGTTTATTTAGCTGTTGTTTATCTGAGAACCTTTTTATTACTCTCTCAAATATGAGTGATAACCTAGGTGGAGAATATAACATGCTTGGAGGTAATTTTCATTAAACATATTGGTTTTGTAATACCACTTCCTTCTGGCATGTAGTTTCAGTTAATTTACTATGCGTATTAAGGGAATTACCTTATATGTGATTCTTTGTTGTTTTATTCCATGCTGCTTTTAGGATTATATCTCTATCTTGACTCTTGTCATTTTAATTAAAATGTGTGTTGGTGTTTTTCTTTTAGAATTTATTTTGGAGACTCTTAGAGCTTCCTTAATCTAGGGACATATCTCATTCCTCAGTATGAGGACCTTCTCTGTATAATTTTTTGAACAGATAATTCTTTACTTTTCACTTTTTTTCTGATACGAAGTTTGTTCCTATTGAGGCTCTCCCATAAATTCATTTTCTTTTTAAATTGTTTTCTATGGTTTATTTTTACCTGAATTTTGGGGTATTGTTTCCTCTGCCTCTACTTCTAGCCCATTAGTTTGATTCACATCTCCTGATATTCTGCTGTTAAATCCCTCTTTCATGTTTTTCAGCTCATCTACTAATTATTTATCTCAGTGATTTCTGTTTGTATTTGTCTCATATATTTTATATTTTAAAGGACCTCCTTCATTTATTAACTAGATTTTTATTTCTTTTTTTTTGGATTTAGATTTCTTCCTTCAAAGTCTTCATTGGGGAATTTAGAAAGCACTCATGTGTTTTATGATCCTTTCTAAACTTTTGTCTTCATTATTGCTGTTACATTTCTGGTTCTTCATTTTTGCAAGCTGTTCTATTAAAATTAGGGTGAGAGTCTGTGTTTGAGCTGACTGAGGGTTAGGGAATGTGAGGTTCATATACAGAAATTTCAAACAGTGAGTGCATGGAATCAGTCAGCCATTGCTAATGCAGTTAAAAATGCCCTGCAATAGATACAACACTGAGGCCTAGTGGGCCAAATCATATGGAAACCCTTCTCTTTTTATAGTATTTTTACTAGTGTCAAAGATGAGCACTGTATATTGTTTTTAAGACATGCAATATTGTAAGCTAACTGGGCTGAGGAAGAGCAGAATATTTCAAATCTTTACTTTCTATCTATCCTGGGTCAATTTGAAAGAATTCTTTCTAATCTCAGTCTGCCTATTTCCTCCTTTTCTTGTATAATTAGATTACTATTATTCTCATGAGTCTGATATTTATTATAGAGTTTATTAATTTTTCCAAGGCTTGATTTTTCTTTTCCATTTATCTTATTGCTGTAATTTTTGTCACTAATTTCTGATGTTCTTACTTCTGTGAGATTGAATCTACTTTTTATGCTTTTCATGTTCCAATTAGTTTTATCTGTGTATTTTTTATATCCAATATCTAGGTTTGGGATTCAGTAATATGTTCCATCTCTTTGTTGATGACTGCCTTGTGCTTTTTAAACCCTTTAAAAAATTAATTGTGTTTTGTTAAGAGAGCTTTTTAGTAACATTATTTTTATTATTTCTTCCAATTTTGTGTCATTAATGATCCTTCTATGAACTTATAATTTTCTTTGTGGATTTTTACATTATTATTATTTTTAAATTTTATTGAATCCACCTTGATTTACAATACTGTGGCAATGGGAGGGCTCCTTGCATACAACACACCCTCCAGCAGAGTGGCTGCTTCGCTCAACCATTGTCTCAGGGTTACGCTACCATCCCTACCATATTCCAACCCCTACCTCAGTAAGTTCAGTTCTATAGAAAAGTTGTTGTGTCTGTTGCCTTTGCTATTTCTTCACTATGCTTCTTTATAACCCACATATGAGAGAAATCATTCCATGTCTGTCCCTTTCCTCTTAGCTGACTTTGCTCATCATGATATACACTCCAGTTTCTTATTATTTTAATTTTATTTTATTTGAACCATTGTGATATAAAAAAATTCCTTCAGGGGCCGGAGAGATAGCATGGAGGTAAGGTGTTTGCCTTGCATGCAGAAGGTCAGTGGTTCAAATCCCGGCTTCCTATATAGTCCCTTAAGCCTGCCAGGAGCGATTTCTGAGCATAGAGCCAGGAGTATCCCCTGAGCACTGCCGGGTGTGACCCCAAAAAAACAAAAAAAATCCTTCATAGTTGGATTTCAGACATATAATGAATTAGGGTCAATACCACAACCACTGTCCAACAATGTTCTCAGAGTGCATCCTATGTCATCACCCTTACCAATATAACAGGCCTATTTTAAGTTTGAGTTTCTTGATTCTACTATTGTTGTTGGCTTTGGCTTGGATATTTAATTCTGTCCTTTTTTTATCTCTTATTAATGCACCTGAGATCACTTGGTCCCTTGGTGCCATTCTTCCATTTTTATTCCCCCTTCTTAATTTTATAGAAAACCACAGAAATATAAGGTAAAATAAAGTAATTCAAGTATCAAGGTTCTATGAAAAAGGGAGGAGCCCTTATCTAAAAGATAAAGAAAAGGGTGGCAGTATTTTACATAGGTGCAGCAAAAGTTGAGGAAACAGAAATAAAAGACCTTTAGCCTAATAAAAAAGGATGACCCTAATCATGAATCATCCTGCCATAAGACCAACTATAGGTTCTGGGCATACTAAGTTGTCTAACTCCAAAGTATTTCTTCATGGTTTTAGGAAAAGTTCTCCTCTAATCACAGTTGTTGCAGTTTGGCTTCAGTTATTAGAGATCTTGGTTTTTGCACAGATTCTTTGTCAAAGTCAAGGTATCACAGAGCATCTTCTGGTTTCATTTCATGTTTGGGTGGCAAGACAGAGAAATGGTTGCTCATAGAAATGTTCTGTTTTTGAATCTAGATATGTTTATTTTGTTTTCCTCCATGTGCTACTGTGGCTGTGGCCTTGTATTACTCTTTAGTTCTGTGGTTATTATTGAGATTGGGGAGATGTGTTGGACGGAGATGAGAATATGGAAAACCTCAAATCCATCATAGTATACCCAGTAGAATCTGGGAAGGAGAAGCCCAGTGTAACAATCCAGGCTGGCTCTAGACCTTCATAATATCCTTTTCCTGGCAAACTCAGCCTATTGTCATCTCATTGAGCCAAAACTGTACCCTGGAGGAGGGAGAACACTCAGCCAGTCTAACTGAATTTATGGTAAAATATCAGGACTCAGATTTTAGTGTTCTTGTGCTGTTGTAGTGGCACTCAAACAGGGACACAGGACCTAAGAACCCAAGAAGATATAAGTGATGGTAAGTGCCTCCTTCTTGAGCCAGACTGAGAAAGTTAAAACATGGTGTCTTTTATGAACATGCAGAGAACCCTTCAGGTAGGACAAGAGCGGACAGTGAAGGGGATAGATTTTAAAACTTGGAGAAGTCAAAAGAAGCCTAGACTCAAAGCCTTTATTCTACTAAAGGAGCTTTTTTCAAGGACCTCAGGCTTCCAATCTGCAGAAAACTATAAAAATCACTGACTGGGAAGAAGCCAGGAAGAAAGCTCCATTGGATAGGGACCAGCAGCAGGCAGAAAAGTGGATCCCCCAATTCAGATTGTGGCTCTGGAACTGGAAGATTTTCTGTACTGATGACCTCTGCATACTAATACAAATGAAAAAGATGGAGAAGATGTAGGATCAAGTCCAGCCAAGCTCAACTGAGGTGAAAATGTTTTTCAGAACCTTCTGCATCTTAACTTTGGTTCAGGTTAATCTCTTGACCCTATTTTCATCAGTTATTTTCTTGTTTGTTAAAAATGTGTTTTATCTCTGTGGATCTTACTGTTTTGTTCTAAGTCCCAATGCAAACAGTACATTTTGTATCTAACTTTAGGGGTTTAATATTAATTGGCACAATTCTGGGAAAATGCATAATGTTGTTAGTTTTAACAGTTCTAAGCTATACTAGAGAAGGTTTCCCAATTGTTTATATTGTGTATTTTGGTTTGGGGGCCACAACTGGTCATGCTCAGGGCTTACTCTTGGCTATGCACTCAGAAATCTCCCCTGGCTTGGGGGACCATATGGGACACTAGGGGATCAAATCAAGGTCCATCCTAGGTTAGTGCATGCAAGGCAAACTCCCTACATCCTATGACACTGCTCTGGTCCCAGCAACTTATTTTCAAACTGTATTATCTGCAGAAATGTTCTAGTGATTTTTGTTTAGAGAAGTTCATAGAGAGAAACTAGGATGTAATAGACTTACCTATGTTTTTGTTTTTATTATAGGCTACACCCGGAAGCACTCAGGGGATACTCCTGGTTCTGTGCTCAGAAATCACTCCTGGAAGGCTCAATGGGATGCTGGGAATTGAACCCTGGTCTGTCCCAGATTGGCTGCGTGCAAGGCAAATGCCCTACCTCTATCATTCTGGCCCTGGTTGGTGTAGACTTATTAACAGTGCTTGGTGTAATAAGGCTAAGAATTTTCAAACTATAAGCAGAAAAGTTCTAATTTTTATGCTCAGATTAGTTAGGGAAAAATTGGGGTATGTATAAGATGTAGAAAAGGATTACTATTTTGAGAATAATTGTATACAATTTAAACTTTGATACTTTAAGTTCTGATATGGAGTTCCTGCCTCTGGCAGAGAACAGGAGAACAAAAATTTTATCACTTTTCTTGTTCATTTTGTTTAAAACAAAAAGTGGAAATGTAACCCTGCCCCCAACTTCCTGTTTCCCTAACCTTTTCTTTTGAGATGTTAATACCACCTGGATGATTAGACCCGCCCACACCTAGAATGGGATCGGCTGTTTTTAACAAAGACTAAAAGAGGCTGGATGGAAGGGAGGCAAAAAAAAAAAAGAAGCAGCAGCAAAAAGGAGAGAGAGGAGAGAAAAGAGAGATGAGCAGCAGAAAGCTTAGCAGAGAAGGGCAGAGAGAGCTCATCAGGAGACGATATGAGTTAGGCAGACATGGAGCACATGGCAGAGACAGGGCCAGGGAATAAAGGCAAGCTGACTCTAATGAAACTTTAATTATTTGTGAATTACTTCTCAGTCATTATCCTGCATTATCAGACCCACCTGTCTGAGGGGTTAGAAACATGGTGCCTAGGGCAGACTCACCCAAAACAGGGAATTTATGCTTTACTTTTATATTTAAATCAACAATGTAGGGTTTTTATTTTTGGTGTTTTATTTGGGGAGCATAGCTGGCAGTGCTCAGGGATTACTCCTGGCTCTACACTCAGGAATCACCCCTGGAGAATTCAGGGGATCATATGGGATGTCATGGATGAAACCCTGGTTGGCCACATGCAAGGCCATTGGTTATCACTTCCACCACTATTGTCAGTTTTATGTGTCTTTGTTAGTTTTTGTCAGCGTTGTTTTTGGAGTTATTGTTTGTTTGAGGTTTTTTTTTTTTTTTGAGGATAGAAGTATTGCTTCTTACCAACTGTGCACTCCCTCACTCACTCCCTGTGAAATTATTTTGATTTTGGCCTTGGTCATGCCATAGATTAATCTTTGCTGGAAATAATTTTACCATTGAATGTAAGAGATTCCAGGAATTGAGTCTGGGTCAGACATATGAAAGGATCCCTTCTGGCCCTCTGTTTACCACCAGGAGTGCTTCCTGAGTGCAGAGCCAGGAGTAACCCTGAGCATCACCAGTTGTGAGCAGAAAATTAAACACACAAAAAAAAATTGTACAGAATTTGATTGATGTTATCAATTAAAGCAAATGTCTGGGGCCGGTGAGGTGGCACTAGAGGTAAGGTGTCTGCCTTGCAAGCGCTAGCCAAGAAAGGACCGCGGTTTGGTCCCCTGGCGTCCCATATGGTCCCCCCAAGCCAGGGGCAATTTCTGAGCGGTATGGCCTGAAAAACCAAAAAAAAAGCAAATGTCCTTATGCAAAAAATATATTCTCAACCATGTTCTAGTTTATAAAATAGGGACTTGGAATATGTGTGACGCCCTGGATTCTATTCCCAGTACCATGTGTTCCCCCAGGATGTGGCCTGCAGCACAGCCAAGTATGGTTCATATATTAATCACCGAAATCTATAATAGATTATAGAATAACAAATGTTATATTAAAATTTTAGTAGTTTTAATACCATGAATATGTGAAACTATATTTGTAATTATAGAATATCATGAAGTGTGATGAAAATTAAGTTAAATTTGCCCAAGTGTTATATATTTTCTGAATCTAATTAAAAATCAGTGTACCTTTGTTAGGGTCTAGACTCTGGAGATTAATCCTCCATCCTTCAGCATCCCTGGGAGTACCAAGAAGACACACAAGACCATGCAAGAACAAAGGTGAGGATTTTATTCTGATGTATCAGGTTCAATGCCCACGACGTCCTCAGAGCTAGCTAGTGAACAAAGACTCTGAGCAAGGATCAAGCAGGGTTTTATAGGGCACAGCAACATCATTTCATCTTATCTTGCAGTCACAGCTGCACATTCTGTAACAGTTTTACAGGGTTTAAGAAACATCATGTCCTAGAAAATATTATCCCCCACAAGGAGGAGGAAAAAAGAAGATCATTAAAACTCAAGGTTACATTATATAGAAGGAACGTGGGTGGTTAGTTACTGGAACTTTTGCAAACAGCAGTATGGAAAAAGAGCAGAGGCCTGCTGAAGAAACCTTGTTTTTCCTTTTCACCTTCAAGGTATCTTGCTATATCCAGATTAAGTGATTAAAATTTTGCTATAGATTAATTTAATTTTTCATAGGAGAATTATTAGTTTATTTTAAAATTACTAAGCCCATACTTCAAAAAAGCTTAATTTTATTTATCACATGTATTATTTATTGATTTATGGAGACGTGAAGTTTTTCTTTATTTTGCTAAACACTCAAAATGTAAATTAAGTTGACTTAATAATTAACTTGAGTGCTCATGCATTAAAGTAAATGTCTATAAAAGTAGCAAAATCTAGTAGTAACTGCTGGTAGCCCATTTCTTGAAACTGAATTAGTTCTTAGTGACATATTATCTTGTTGCAATAAATAACAGATAAACTTATTAAAGCCACATGTTTATAACATTTTAATTATATATTTTATTTAGGAACTCACATTTCTTATGTGTAAGAGGCTATACAACAATATAATTTTTGTAAAGAGATCAAACTTTTAATTCATAGAGAATGAGGTATTCAAGTATAATATTTATTATTTTACGTGTTTTAAGCTGCTGATGCTTGTGGAAAGTATACCATGAATCGAATCTTTGGCTTCACATATGTAAGGCAAGCACTCTATCACTGAGATACATCCTTGATCTCCTACTATGATGTTTTAAACCACAGTAATATTTTTATTTAAAATGGTAATATGGATTTCTTTGGAAATTTAGGAAATCTAGGTAATGAATTGGATGTAATAGGTGAGAATGGTGTCTACTATCTTGATCAGTGAAAACTGTCTGCCAGAAGCAAGGTACCATGCCAGAAGCGAGGTAATGTACACAAAACAGTAAGTTCCTTTCTCAAAGTTCTCAAACCCAGAAATCTGTCAGAACTTAATATTCTGATGAAGGTCCTAATCTAAACCACCAATTCTAACATTTTCCTTGGATCTTTATGTACAACAAAGAAGACTACAGGTTTTCTTGGATCACTTTTAAAAGAGAACTAATATCATCCATGAGAACTTTACCCTCCTGATTTATTTATGTCCCAAAGGTTCCATCTCATCGTTGAGTGAAGCATTTTAAATTATGAATTCTGAAAGGAGATAGATAATCTATCTAAAATAAATTTTGCAGAAATGATACAAAACATAAGAAAAACAACTGTGATATAAAAACATCAGCTTGTCCTTTTATATATAAATTTGAATATCCTTTATCCAAGTAGGTGAGGTTGGCAGGAATGCCATTGTATGTTGAGATAGGGCGTTTGGACTTGAGGTCTGTGATAGAATATATATTTATAGAGTTAGTAGTATACAAGTTACCAGTTGATAGCCTGAAAGTATACCAGACCACTTGCTGACACTGAAAACAGAAGAAATTGTTGTACTGTGATTGAGGCATGGGAAGTTTATTTCATTAGTTACTCACCTACTGAAAGAGGTTGATTTTGAAACCAAGATGAAGGAAAGAGTCAAAAGACATTAAGAAGACAGAGTGTCACATTAATTAAAGAAGAAAACTAACATAAATTATTATGAGCATAATTAATGATAATAATATTTAACACTTATTAAATATTCACCATACAGGAGAAGTAAACAACGTTCAGAGAAACAGAAAAACATTAAAATCACCACAATACCCCGCCTACCCACGCCTCCCACACAAATGGCCCTAGCCCCTCCCTGCTTGGTTTCCCCCGCCTGCCTCAGGTAGGGAAGCCCCGACTACGCACGCTGACCATGCGAATGGCCCTAGCCCCTCCCTGCTTGGTTTCCCCCAACACAGCATATAGGTCTAGCCAGCTCAGACCTAACACCCAAATTTCTTAAATAATTAAGAGCCCATAAAATTGGAAGCAAAATACAAAACAAACCAGGAATACCTATATCAAACAAGGCAGGTATCAAAAGCCCGCTCTAATCGAATGGCCCTGCAAACCAGACAGCTCCAAGAATTGCAAAGAAATATGGGTAAACCAAGGAAGAACCTAACATCTGGAGATATGGAAGGAAATGCAAACAAGTTTCCAAGTCCACCAAAACGAACAGATCCAAGAGATGAAGATCTGAAAACAGCCATGAAAAAAGAAATGCAAGAAGCACTTGCCAGTGAGTACAAGAAAACTATGGATGAAAAAAATCAATCAACTAAGAGAAGAACTGATACAGAATATGAGAAATTCCATGCAAATGGAATTTAAGGAAATAATAAATAATGTAAACAGCTATACGAGTAGAATCTAACAGCTGGAAAAGCGGATAGAACAACTTGAAGAAAAACTGCAATCAAAAACCATCCAGGAAACCAACAAGAAAATAAAAGGCAAAGTACTGGAATACAAAGTCCAGTACTTAATAAACAAAGACAAAGGAAATAACCTAAGAATTGTAGGTATACCAGAAGGGGAAGAAACAGGGAGAGGGGAAGAACAAATGGTCAAGGAAATAATAGCAGAATAATTTCCAACCCTCTGGAAAGAGACCTCGTTGCAATTTCAGGAAATAAATAGAGTCCCTAATAAAATAGACCCTAAAAAGCCAACACCAAAACATATAGTAATCCAAATGGCAAAAAACAAAGAGAAAGATGATCTCTTAAAAGCCATAAGGGAGAAAAAACCCTCAAGTACAAAGAAGGGACATAAGAATTAAACCAGATCTCCCATTTGAAACAATTCAAGCAAGAAGACAGTGGAATGACATATTTAAACGACTGAAGGAAAGAAATGTCCAACCTAGGGTTTAATACCCAGCAAAACTCTCATTTATATGAGAAGGAAGACTAAAATCATACTCAAATAAAAACGATCTAGCAATATTTGCACAAACAAAACCAATTTTAAATGACCTACTCAAAGACGAATTACACAATCCAAATCCCTGATTGTAACAGCAAAAACAACCCTACACAACAGCCCTCTCTGTCAATAATCTCCCTAAATGTTAATGGTCTAAACTCTCCCATTAAAAGATATATACTATAGAACTGGATTAAAAAACATAAACCGGACTTCTGCTGCTTGCAAGAAGCACATCTACTAATGCAGGACAGGCACAGACTTAGAATAAAAGGATTGAAATAAATTATTCAGGAGTCTAGCAGGAGGAGGCTTGGCAAGCCCACGCCATGCCGGAGGCCTGCTTGGCCAGGCCTAGGGGGGGTGCGGGACTTGGGTAACCCCAGCACCCCTCTGCCACCTTGCTCCAGATCTCCAGGGCTTTCCCGGGCCACACGCCTGGGCAAGCCGGTGAGTTGGGTCCCTTGGTGGAGCTTGAAGGTACCCTAGGCCTTCCCCCACTATCCATGCGGCTCCTTAGGGAGGGTCTGGGTGGGGCTCTGAACCTCTGGTCTCCCAGCTTCTTGAAGGATCTCTCCTTCCTGGGAGCCGGGAGTCTAGCAGGAGGAGGCTTGGCAAGCCCACGCCACGCCGGAGGCCTGCTTGGCCAGGCCTAGGGGGGGGTGCGGGACTTGGGTAACCCCAGCACCCCTCTGCCACCTTGCTCCAGATCTCCAGGGCTTTCCCGGGCCACACGCCTGGGCAAGCCGGTGAGTTGGGTCCCTTGGTGGAGCTTGAAGGTACCCTAGGCCTTCCCCCACTATCCATGCGGCTCCTTAGGGAGGGTCTGGGTGGGGCTCTGAACCTCTGGTCTCCCAGCTTCTTGAAGGATCTCTCCTTCCTGGGAGCCAGGAGTCTAGCAGGAGGAGGCTTGGCAAGCCCACGCCATGCCGGAGGCCTGCTTGGCCAGGCCTAGGGGGGGTGCGGGACTTGGGTAACCCCAGCACCCCTCTGCCACCTTGCTCCAGATCTCCAGGGCTTTCCCAGGCCACACGCCTGGGCAAGCCGGTGAGTTGGGTCCCTTGGTGGAGCTTGAAGGTACCCTAGGCCTTCCCCCACTATCCATGCGGCTCCTTAGGGAGGGTCTGGGTGGGGCTCTGAACCTCTGGTCTCCCAGCTTCTTGAAGGATCTCTCCTTCCTGGGAGCCGGGAGTCTAGCAGGAGGAGGTTTGGCTGGCACTGTTAATCTCTGTCCAGTCTACATTCTCAAAATCGCGCGGGGGCGATAGCACAAGAAACATTAATAATACTCTCACAAGAAACATTAATAGTACTCTCACAAGAAACATTAATAGTACTCATTATCATTGAATTATGTTTTTATGTATGCAGAATGTCCATTTTGTACTCTGCCCTTTTGCATACCCCTTCATAAGTTCATATTTCTCTTTAACTTCTTTATCTCCTATCATCATTACTCCTTTTTTACCCTTTCTAACTTACGTAGTATTGAGTCCTAATTCACAGACCAAAGTGGTGCCCTAGAGTTAACACTATAACACCCACCCAACTATTTTAAAAGGCATAAAAATGACGCATATCTTTTCAACATTTTATGGGTGTTTTCTTTGACGGCTATAACTTTTGCTGAATACTTTCTTATACAGTGATGATCCCCCCCCCCATGTTTTTTATCTTCTCTTTGTGAACTGCTCAATATGGAATTTGGTGTGAAAGAATCCCTCAGTTTAATACTTATGTTTTGAACCAAGTCATGGGTCTTGTTGGAAATGTTCTTATGCCCCCATATATCTGATAGCACCACGTGGCTTTATTACTTGTTTGCGTAGGCACACTAACATGGGAAAATACTATACATACTAATAAGTTCTTATCTAATAGAAATGGGAACACACAAATCTTGTAGTGCAATGAGACCTTACACCCTGAACATTGACATAAAGACCTGGCATAGGCCTCAGAAGAATGGGCATTCTCCATTTACCCCTTGATCTACAGAAGACATTTACAAAACCTCCAAGGTTGTATATAACATCACCCGGAGGCATTCCTGTACCAGGGACGACCCTACAGCTGCTCTGACATCGATCTACTCAAAAGAGACATCCCTTAACACTGAGAAGACAACAAGAACAATGACCTGCTTACTGGACAGGGCTTGCTGTATTGCCCCTTTATGGTGAGGTTTGTCTATAACATCACCTGGAAGCAATCCTCTACCACGGAAGACCCTACCACTGCTCAGACATCGTCCTGCTCAAAAGAGACTTCCCTTAACACTGAGAAGACTTAACAACAACAACCTGCTTACAGGACAGGGCTTCCTGCATTCCCCTTTCATGGTGAGGTGAAACGAGAAGGCACTCCACATCATGACTTCAATGTAGGACATGCAGATTCCAGAATCTTTAATACAGAAACATGAGACCGACAACAGAGACTGTGTGATAAGTGTGTTGGCGCTACGGACAATGTCTTGGAACGAACGATAACTTTCCTGAGGCCTAGAGCTGGTCTTATGCCAGGAAACTTCAGGGGTAGGATCTCTTTGTATTTAGGCCAAGGCTATTCCTTTCCATGCCTCTCATATTTTGGTGGGCCTATGCAAACAACAATTGCCACTCTAAAACCTTTTTTACTGTGCTCCTTTGACTCTAATCCTTAAAACACACCCACTTAAAATTTGAGGTTAACTTAAGCTAATATGCATGTACATGGAAATGTAAAAAATACTATGCCTCTAATGTTTAAGGAGTTACGTATGTTTGATGGCTTTAGATTGCCTTGTGTGCTGTTAAGAAATATTATAATGTGCTACAATCTGGCGACTTGAGGGACAAAGTAATTGCACATGGATTCTGTTTTATTTATCTTAACTTTCTTTGGTGAAAGTTCAAAGTTAAGATATCAGCAAGGGGACTTCTTCTGATAATTATGTTATGGGTGATTGTCCTTCCACTGTAACTTTACCTTATCGTCTTTCTTTGCATCTTTTGTTCTCATAATTCATAATAAAAAATTATAAAACTGGAAAAAAAGAAATAAATTATTCAGGCCAATGGAAAACAAAAAAGAACAGGGACGGCCATCCTAATATCAGACCAAATTGCATTCAACCTCAAGAAAGTGATCAGAGACAAGGAAGGTCACTACATAATGATCAGGGGAGCAAGAGATCAAGAAGTAATAACCCTGGTCAATATTTATGCACCTAATGTAGACTCAGCAAAATATGTGAGGCAATTATTCACAAACCTGGAGAAACACATGAAGGGAAATGTAATAGTAGTAGGGGATCTCAATACTACACTATCACCACTGGATAGATCCAGCAGACAGAAAAATAGCAAAATAAAAAGAGCCCTAAATAAAAAATTAGAAGATATAGGGCTAGTAAACTTATATAGGGCCCTCCACCCCCCAAAAAAACATAATACACATTCTTCTCAAGCCCACATGGAACCTTCTCCAGAATAGACCATGCCTTAGGATATAAATCTAACTTATATAAAATCACAAGTGTACGGATCATCAGAAGCACCCTAGCAGATCACTGTGCAACAGAGGTCAAAATTGATTGTAAGAAGAAACAATGGAGAAAATCAAACACCTGGAGACTAAACAACATGCTACTCAACAGCAGTTGGATCAAAGAGCAACTCAAGGAAGAAATAAAAAAAATTCCTTGAGACAAACGATAATGAAGAGACAACTTGTCAAAACTTGTGGGTCACAGCAAAAGCAGTAATTAGGGAGAAACTCATAGCAATACAGGCTAATGTCAGAAAAGAGGAAAATAACAAAATCAACAATTTAAAGGATCACTTTAAGGAACTGGAACAATTGCAGCAAAGAAATCCAACCACAATGAGAAGTCAAGAAATAATAAAAACCAGAGCAGAAATAAACAACATAGAAACCAAGAAAAGAATACAAAAAAGCAATGAGTCCAGGAGTTGGTTTTTTGAAAAAATAAACAAGATAGACAAACCACTGACAAGACTCACCAAAAAAAAGAGGGCAATCACCCAAATTAATAGGATCACAAATGAAAGGGGAGAGATTACAACAAAACCCTAAGAAATACAACGTATCATGAGGTCATATTATGAACAACTGTACTCAGGCTAGAGAACCCAGCAGAAATCGACAGATTCTTGGAAAAATACCAGCTACCAAGACTGGAATCTGAAGATCTAGAAAATCTAAACAGGCCAATCACTTCAGAGGAAATCAAAGATGTAATTAAGAAACTCCCTAAGAACAAAAGCCCAGGTCTAGATGGTTTTACAGGTGAATTCTATCAAACATTCCGAGAAGACTTACTACCATTGTTCCACAGGCTCTTCCAAACCATAGAAAAGACAGGAACCCTCCCCAACTCCTTTTATGAGGCTAATATCACACTCATTCCCAAAGACAGCAAGGACAGCACCAAGAAAGAAACCTACAGACCAATTTCCCTAATGAACATAGATACAAAAATTCTCAACAAAATTTTAGCAAACCGAATCCAGCACTACATCAGAAAGATTATACACTATGACCAAGTGGGTTTCATCCCAGGGATTCAAGGCTGGTTCAACATACATTATACACTACATCAACAACAAGAAAAACAATAACCACATGATCGTATCAATCAATGCAGAGAAGGCGTTTGACAAAATTCAACATCCATTCATGTTGAAAACACTCAGCAAAATAGGACTAGAAGGAACCTTTCTCAAGATAGTTACAGCTACCTATGAAAAGCCAACATTACTGGAGAGATAGCACAGCGGCGTTTGCCTTGCACACAGCTGATCCAGGACCAAAGGTGGTTGGTTCAAATCCCGGTGTCCTATATGGTCCCCCGTGCCTGCCAGCAGCTATTTCTGAGCAGACAGCCAGGAGTAACCCCTGAGCAAAGCCGGGTGTGGCCAAAAAAAAAAAAACAAACAAACAAAAAAGAAAAGCCAACATTCTCCACAATGGCGAAAAACTGAAAACATTTCCACTAAGGTCAGGAACTAGGCAAGGCTGTCCACTCTCTCCACTCTTATTCAATATAATGTTAGAAGTCCTAGCAATAGCAATCTGACAAGAGAAGGGAATCAAAGGGATTCAAATTAGGAAAGAGGAACTCAAATTATCCCTTTCTGCAGATGATATAATGATATACATAAAAACCCTAAAGAATCAACAGTAAAACTTCTAGAAATAATTAACCAATACAGCAAAGTGGCTGGATACAAAGTGAATACACAAAAGACAGTAGCATTTCTCTACACAAATAATGAAGTAGAGGAGAGAGATTAAGAATTCAATTCCATTTAAAATAGTAACAAAAACATTAAATACCTAGGGATCAACCTTAAAAAGGAAGTGAAGGACTTATACCAGGGAAACTTCAAAACACTTCAGAAAGAAATTGAAGAGGATCTAAGGAAATGGAAGAACATCCCATGCTCATGGGTAGGTAGAATCAATATAGTCAAAATGACAGTCCTGCCCAAACTAATATATAGATTTAATGCAATTCCCATTCAAATATAGACATCATTCTTTAAAGACTTAGAACAAACCATCATAAAATTTATCAGGAAACACAAAAGACCCAGGATATCCAAACAAATACTAAAAAACAATAACCTGAGCGGCATCTCGCTACCTAACCTGAAGCTATACTATAAAGCCATAGTGATCAAAACGGCATGTCACTGGTACTAAAACAGAGCCTCAGACCAGTGCGTTAGAACAGTATTTCCAGACATAAGACCCAAGACATAAAGTCAACTAAGTCTTTTCAACAAACGGTGTTGGTACAACTGGAAAACCACCTCTTCTACCCTGAACTCCAGGCCTTCTGGGTTGGCAGCCCAGGTGGCCAGACAAGGTGGCTGTAGGGGGATCCCTACTAGATGGGGTCCCAAGTTTTCCCCGCCCTTCTCCCAACTATAGAATGGGAAGGCCACAGGGTGTAGGGCGGGCAGATCCTGGCTTCCTAATTACTATCCATTGTCTCTTGAGCTACAAGCTAGCTCTAGAAGCATGGGGTTTGGGGAGACCCCATGTGGAAGGCCTTCTCCCTAACTTGGGTGAACTGGGAGCCTTGATAGGCCCCCAGACTTTCCCTCTTCTGCCAACAGCCTCCAGGGTTTTCGAGGTGGCAGCCCAAGTGGCAGACAAGGTGGGTGTCGGGGGATCCCTTCTGGATAGGGTACCAAGCTTTCCCAGCCCTCCCCACAGCTCTAGGGTGGGAAGGGCACAGGGTTTAGGGCGGGCAGATCCTGGCTTCTGGCTCTCTATCCATCCTCTCTTGAGCTGGAAGCTATCTCTAGCAGCATGGGTTTGGGGAAACCCCATGTGAAAGCCTTCTCCCTAAATTGGGTGCGCTGGGAGCCTTGATAGACCCCCAGACTTCCCCTCTTCTGCCCCCATCCTGCAGGCCTTCTGCGGTGGCAGCCCAGGTGGCCAGACAAGGTGGGTGTTGGAGGATCCCTCCTGGATGGGGTCCGAAGCTTTCCCTGCCCTTTGACCAGCTCTATGGTGGGAAGGGCACAGGGTGTAGGATGGGCAGATCCTGGCTTCCGGCTCTCTATCCATACTGTCTAGAGCTGGAGGCTAGCTCTAGAAGCATGGGGTTTGGGGAGACCTCATGTGAAAGGCCTTTTCCCTAACTTCGGTGCGCTGGGAGACTTGATAGGCCCTAGCTTTTCCCTATTATGGCCCCGGCCTACATGCTTTCTGAGATGGCTGCCCAGGCAGCCAGACAAGGTGGGTGTCGGGTGACCCATTCTAGATAGGGTCCCAAGCTTTTCTGCCATTCCTCAGCTCCAGGGCAGGAAGGGCACAGGGTGTAGAGCGGGAAGATCCTCGCTTCCGGGCAGATCCTGGCTTCTGGCTCTCTATCCATCCTCTCTTGAGCTGGAGGCTCGCTCGAGCAGCATGGGGTTTGTGGAGACCCCATGTGGAAGGCCTTCTCCCTAACTTGGGTGCGGTGGGAGCCTTGATAGGCCCCCAGCCTTCCCTATTCTACCCCGGCCTCCAGGCCTTCTGGGGTGACAGTCCAGGTGGACAGACAAGGTGGGTGTCGGTGAATCCCTCCTGGATGGGGTCCCCAGCATTCCCTGCCCTTCCTCCAGCTCTAGGTTGGGAAGGGCAAAGGGAGTAGGGCAGGCAAATCCTGGCTTTCAGCTCTCTATCCATCCTGTCTTGAGCTGGAGGCTAGCTATAGCAGCATGTGTATTAGGGAGACCCCATGAAGAAGGCCTTATCTCTAACTTGGTTGCTCTGGGAGCCTTGATAGGCCCCCAGCCTTTCCCCTTCTGCCTCTGGCCGCCAGGCCTTATGGGATGGCCCACCTGGCGCCCATACAAGGTAACTGTCAAGGAGATCCCTCATGGATGGTGTCCCAAGCTTTCCCCTCCCTTCCCCCAGCTCTAGGGTGGGAAGGGCACAGGGTGTAGGGCCGGAAGATCCTGGCTTCCAGCTCTCCATCTATCCGCTTGAACTGGAGGCTAGCTCTAGCAGCATGGCATTTGGGGAGACTCCATGTGAAAGGCCTTCTCCGTAACTTCGGTGCACTGGGAGCCTTGATAGGCCACCAGCCTTCCCCTATTCTACACCGGACTCCAGGTCATCTAGGGTGGCAGCCCAGGTGGCCAGTTAAGGTGCATGTCGTGGGATCCCTCCTGGAATGGGTCCCAAGCTTTCCCTGCCCTTTCTCCTGCACTAGGGTGGGAAGGGCACAGGGTGTAGGGCCAGCAGATCCTGGCTTCCATCTCTCTTTCCATCATCTCTTGAGCTGGAGGCCAGCTCTAGCCATCATGGGGTTTGGGGAGACCCCATGTGGAAGGCCTTCTCCCTAACTTGGGTGCGCTGGGAGCCTAGATAGGCCGCCAGCCTTTGCTCTTCTAACCTGGCCTCCAGGCTTTTTAGGGTGGCAGCCAAGGTGGACAGTCAAGGTGGGTGTCGATGGATCCCTCCTGAATGGGGTCCCATGCTTTCCCTTCCCTTCCACCAACTCTAGGGTGGGAAGGACACAGGGTGTAGGGCGGGCAGATCCTGGCTTCTGGCTCTCTATCTACCCTGTCTTGAGCAAGAGGCTAGCTCTAGCAGCATGGCGTTTGGGGAGATCCCATGTGGAAGGCCTTCTCACTAATGTGGGTGCCCTGGGAGCCTTGATAGGCCCCTAGTGTTCTCCTCTTCAGCTCCTGGCCTCCAGGCTTCTTGGGAGGTAACCCAGGCGGCCAGACAAAGTGGGTGTCGGGAGATACCTCCTGGATAGTGTATCAAGCTTTCCTCTCCCTTCCGCAAGCTCTAGAGTGAGAAGGGCACAGGGTGTAGGGCGGGCAGATCCTGGCTTCCAGCTCTCTATCCATCCTCTCTTGAGCTGGAGGCTAGCTCTAGAAGCATGGGGTTTGGGGAGGCCCCATGTGGAAGGTCTTCTCTCTAACTTGGGTGTGCTCAAAGCATTGATAGGCCACCAGCATTCCTCTCTTCTACCCCGGCCTCCAGGCCTTCTGGGGAGGCAGCACATGTGGCCAGACAATGTGGGTGTCCAGGGATCTCTCCTGGATGGGGTCCCAAGCTTTCCATGTCCTTCCACCAGTTTTAGGGTGGGAAGGACACAGGGTATAATGCAGTCAGATCGGAGCTTCTGGCTCACAATTAGTCCTTTCTTGAGCCTGGAAGCTAGCTCTAGCAGCATGGGGTTGGGGAGACCTAATGTGGAAGGCCTTCTCTATAACTTTGGTGCGCTGGGAAACTTGATAGGCACCAGCTTTCCCCTATTCTGGCCCTGGCCTTTATGTTTTGAGGTGGCTACACAGGCGGCCAGACAAGTTGGGTGTCAGGTGACCCATCCTGGATGGAGTCCCAAGCTTTTCCTGCTGTTCGCCAGCTCCAGGGCTGGAAGGGCACAGGGTGTTTAGCCGGCAGATCCTGGATTCTGGCTCTCTATCCATCCTCTCTTGAGCTGGAGGCTCGCTCTAGCAGCATAGGTTTTGTGGAGACCCCATGTGGTAGGCCTTCTCCTTACGTTTGGTGCACTGTGAGCCGTGATAGGCCACCAGCCTTCCCTGTTCTACCACGGCCTCTAGGCCTTCTTCGGTGTCAGCACATGTGGCCAGACAAGGTGGGTGTCGGGGGATCCCTCCTGGATGGGGTCCCAAGCATTCCCCGCCCTTCCCCCAGCTCTAGGGTGTGAAAGACATAGGGTGTAGGGCGGGCAGATCCTGGCTTCTGGCTCACTATCCATCCTCTCTTGAGCTAGAGGCTAGGTCCAGCAGCATGGGGTTTGGGGAGACCCCATATAGAAGGACTTCTCCCTACCTTGAGTGCGCTGGGAGCCTTGAAAGGCCCCCAGACTTCCCTCTTCTACCCCGGCCTGCAGGCCTTCTGGAGTGGCAGCCAAGTTGGCAAGAAGTGGTGGGTGTCGGGGGATCCCTACTGGATGAAGTCCCAAGATTTCCTGGCCCTTCCCCCAGCTCTAAGTTTGGAAGGGCACAGCGTCCAGGATGTGCAGATCCTGGCTTCTGGCTCTCTATCCATCCTTTCTTAAGCTGGAGGCTAGCTCTAGCAACATAGGGTTTGGGGAGACCTCATGTGGAAGGCTGTCTCTCTAACTTGGGTGCTCTGAGAGCATTGATAGGCCCCCAGCATTCCCTTTTTCTGCCCCCGGCCTCCAAGCCTTCTGGGGTGGCAGCCCAGGTGGCCAGACAAGGTGGGTATCGGGGATCCCTCCTACATGGGTTGCCAAACTTTCCCCGCCCTCCCCTCAGCTCTTGGGTGGAAAGGGCACAGGGTGTAAGGCAGGCAGATCCTGGCTTCCAGCTCTCTACCCATCCTTTATTGAACTGGAGGCTAGCTCCAGAAGAATCGCATTTGGGGAGATCCCACGTAGAAGGCCTTCTCCCTAACTTGGGTGCACTGGGAACCTTCATAGGCCCCCAGTCTTCCCCTCTTCAGCCACTGCCCTCCAGGCCTTCTGTGGTGGCAGTCCAGGTGGCCAGACAATATAGGTTTCGGTGGATCCCTCTTGGATGGGGTCCCAATCTTTCCACACCCTTCTCCTAGCTTTATCTTGGGAACTACACAGGGTGTATAGATGGGCATATCCTGGCTTCCAGCTCCCTATACATCCGCTCTTGAGATGGAGGTTCACTCTAGGAGCATGGGGTTTGGGGAGACCCCATGTGGAAGGCTTTCTCCCTAACTTGAGTGCGCTGGGAGCCTTGATGTTTCCCCAGCCTTCCCTATTCTACCCCGCCCTCCCGGTCTTCTGGGGTTGCAGCCAAGTTGGCCAGACAAGGTGGTTTTTGGGGGATCCCTCCTGGATGAAGTCCCAAGCTTTCCCCGCCATTCTCCCAGATATAGGTTAGGAAGGGCACAGCATCTAGGGTGTGCAGATCATGGCTTCTGGCTCTCTAACCATCCACTCTTGAGCTGGAGTCTAGCTCTAGCAGCACGGGGTTTGGGGAGACCCCATGTGGAAGACCTTCTCCCTACCTTGGATGCACTGGGAGCCTTGATAGTACCCAGCCTTCCCCTCATCTACCCCAGGCCTTGGGGCCTTCTGGGGCGGCAGTCCAGGTGGCCAGCAATATAGGTGTCGGGGATCCCTCCTGGATGGGGTCCAAATCATTCCACACCCTGTCCTAGCTCTATCGTGGGAACTGCACAGGGTGTAGAGATGGATAGATCCTGGCTTTCGGATCTCTATCCATCCTGTCTTGAGCTGGAGGCTAGCTCGAGCAGCATGGGGTTTGGGGAGACCTTATGTGGAAGGCCTTCTCCTTACCTTGGGTGTGCTGGAAGCCTTGATAGGTCCCAGGCTTCCCCTCATCTACCCCAGGTATCCAGGCCTTCTGGGGTGACAGCCCAGGTGGACATACAAGGTGGGTGTCAGTGAATCCCTCCTGGATGGGGTTCCAAGCTTTCCCGGCCCTTCCTCCAGCTCTAGGTTGGGAAGGGCACAGGGAGTAGGGCAGGCAGATCCTGGCTTTCGGCTCACTATCAATCCTGTCTTGAGCTGGAGGCTAGCTGCATCAGCATGGGTTTAGGGGAAAACCCATGTGGAAGGCCTTCTCTCTAACTTGGGTGTGCGGGAGCCAAGACAGGCCCCCAGCCTTCCCTCTTCTACCCCGGCGTCCAGGCCTTCTGGGCTGGCAGCCAAGTTGGCCAGTCACGGTTGGTGTCGGGGGAACCCTCTGGATGGGGTCCCAAGCTTTCAACAACTTTCCCCATCTCTAGGGTGGGAAGGGCACAGGGTGTAGGGCGGGCAGATCCTGGATTCCAGCTCGCTATCCACCCTCAATTGAGCTGGAGGCTTGCTCCAGCAGCATGGTATTTGGGGAGATCCCATGAGAAGGCCTTCTTCCTAATTTGGGTGCTCTGTGAGACTTAATAGGCCACCAGCCTTCCCCTCTTCTGCCTCTGGCTGCCAGGCCTTCTCGGATGGCAAACCCAGCGCCCACACAAGGTGGGTGTCAGGGGGATGCCTCCTGGATGGTGTCCCAATCTTTCCTTTCCCTTCCCCAAGCTCTATAGTGGGTAGTGCACAGGGTATAGAGTGGGCAGATGCTGGCTTACAGCTCTCTATCCATCCTCTCTTGAGCTGGAGGGTAGCTCAATAAGCATGGGGTTTGGGGAGACCCCATGTAAAAGGCCTTCTCACTCACTTGGGTGCGAACGGAGCCTTGCTAGGCCCCCACGCTTCCCCTGTTCTACCCTGGCCTCCAGGCCTTCTGGGCTAGCAGACCAGGTGGCCAGACAAGATGGGTGTCGGGGGATACCTCATGGATAGGTCATAATCTTTCCCCGCCGTTGCCCCAGCTCTAGGGTGGGAAGGGCACAGGGTGTAGGGCCGGCAGCTCCTGGCTTCCACCACTCTATCCATGCTCTCTTGAGCTGGATGCTAGCTCTAGCAGCATGGGGTTTGGACAGACCTCAGGGGAAAGGCCTTCTCTGTAACGTGGGTGTGCTGGGAGCCTTGATAGGCCCCCAGCCTTCCCCTATTCTACCCCAGCTTCTGGGTCATTTGGAGTGGCAGCCCAGGTGGCAAGTTAAGTTGGATGTCGGGAGATCCCTCCTGAATGGTGTCCCAAGCTTTCCTCTCCCTTCCGCAAGTTCTAGATTGGGAAGGGCACAGTGTGTAGGGTAGGCAGATCCTGGCTTCCAGCTCGCTATCCATCCTCTATTGAGCTGGAGGCTAGCTCCAGCAGCATGGCATTTGGTGAGATATCATATAGAAGGCCTTCTCCCTAACTTGGGTGCTCTGGGAATGTCAATAGACTCCCAGCCTTCCCTCTTCTGCCTCGGGCCGCCAGGCCTTCTGGGATGGCACACCTAGCACCCATACAAGATTGGTGTCAGGTGGATGCCTCCTGGATGGTGTCCCATGGTTTCCTCTCCCTTCCCCAAACACTAGAGTGGGTAGTACACAGGCTGTAGGGTGGGCAGATTCTGGCTTCCAGCTCTCTATCCATCCTCTCTTGAGCTGGAGGCTAGCTCTAGAAGCATGGGGTTTGGGGAGGCCCTATGTGAAAGTTCTTTTCTCTAAGTTGGGTGTGCTCGCAGCATTGATAGGCCACCAGCATTTCCCTCTTCTACCCCGGCATCCAGGCCTTCTAGGGAGGCAGCACATGTGGCCAGACAATGTGGGTGTCCAGGGATCTCTCCTGGATGGGGTCCCAAGCTTTACTTGCCCTTCCACCAGCTCTAGGTTGGGAAGGACATAGGGTATAGAGCAATCATATCGGGGCTTCTGGCTTACTTTCCATCCTGTCTTAGCTGGAGGCGAGCTCTAGCAGCATGGAGATTTGGGAGACCTCATGTGGAAGGCCTTCTCCCTAACTTCGGTGCGCTGGGAGCCTTGATAGGCCCTAGCTTTCCCCTCTTATGGCCCCGGACTCCTTGCTTTCTGAGGTGGCTCCAGGCAGCCATACAAGGTGGGTGTCAGGTGACCCATCATGGAAGGTGTCCTGAGCTTTTCCTGCTGTTCCCCAGCTCCAAGCGGGAAGGGCACAGGGTGTAGAGCGGGCAGATCCTGGCTTCTGGCTCTCTATCCATTCCCTTTTGAGCTGGAGGCTCGCTCTAGCAGCATGGGGTTTGTGGAGACCCCATGTGGAAGGCCTTTTCCCTAACTTGTGTGCGATCTTAGCCTTGATAGACCCCCAGCCTTCACTCTTCTACCCCGGCATTTAGGCCTTCTTGGGTGGCAGCCCATGTGGCCAGACAAGGTGGGTGTCGGGGATCCCTCCTCGATGGGTTCCCAAGCTTTCCCCACCCTTCTCCCAATTCTAGGGTGGGAAGGGCACAGGGTGTAGGGCCAGCAGATCCTGGCTTTCGGCTCTCTTTCCATCCTCTCTTGAGCTTCAGGCTAGCTCTAGCTGTCATGGGTTTGGGAAGATCCCATGTAGAAGGCCTCCCTAACTTGGGTGTGCTGGGAGCCTAGATAGGCCCCCAGACTTTACTCTTCTACCCCGGCCTCCAGGCCTTCTAGTGTGGTAGCCAAGGTGGCCAGTTAAGGTGGGTGTGGATGGGTCCCTCCTGGATGGGGTCCAATGTTTACCTTCCCTGCCACCAGCTCTATGGGGGAAGGACACAGGGTATATGGCGGGCAGATCCTGGCTTCTAGCTCTCTATCCATCCTCTCTTGATCTGTAGGCTAGCTCTAGAAGCATGAGGTTTGGGGAGGCCCCATGTGGAAGGTCTTTTCTCTAAATTGGGTGCGCTCAAAGCATTAATAGGCGACCAGCATTTCTCTCTTCTACCCTGGCCTCCAGGTCTTCTGGGGAGTTAGCACATGTGGCCAGACAATGTGGGTGTCCAGGAATCTCTCCTGGATGGGGTACCAATCTTTCCTTGCCCTTCCACCAGCTCTAGTTTGGAAAGGACACAGGATATAGGGCAGTCAGATCGGGGCTTCTGGCTCACTATCCATCCTGTCTTGAGCTGGAGGATAGCTCTAGCAGCATGGAGATTTGGGAGACCTCATGTGAAAGGCCTTCTCCCTAACTTCGGTGCGCTGGGATCCTTGATAGGCCCTAGATTTCCCCTCTTATGGCCCCGGACTCCTTGCTTTCTGAGGTGGCTCCAGGTGGCCAGACAAGGGGGGTGTCAGGTGACCCATACTGGAAGGGGTCCCGAGATTTTCCTGCCGTTCCCCAGTTCCAGGGTGGGAAGGGCACAGGGTGTATAGCGGGTAGATCCTGGCTTCCGGCTCTCTATCCATCCTCTTTTGAGCTGGAGGCTCGCTCTAGCAGCATGGGGTTTGTGGAGACCCCATGTGGATGGCCTTCTCCCTACCTTTGGTGCGCTGTTAGTCTTGATAGGCCCCCAGCCTTCCCTCTTCGAACCCGGCCGCCAGGACTTCTGGGGTGGCAGCCAAGTTGACCAGACAAGGTAGGTGTCGGGGGATCCCTCCATGATGGAGTCCCAATCTTTCCCTGCCCTTCCCCCAGCTCTAAGTTTGGAAAGGCACAGCGTCCACGGTGTGCAGATCCTGGCTTCTGGCTCTCTATCCATCCTCTCTTAAGCTGGAGGCTAGCTCTAGCAACATAGGGTTTGGGGAGATCCCATGTGGAAAGCCGTCTCTCTAACTTGGGTGCTATGAGAGCATTGATAGCCCCCCAGCATTCCTCTTTTATGCCACCGGCCTCCAAGCCTTCTCGGGTGGCAACCCAGGTGGCCAGACAAGATGGGTGTCGGGAGATCCCTCCTGCATGGGTTGCCAAACTTTCCCCGCCCTCCCCACAGCTCTAGGGTGAGAAGGGCACAGGATGTAGGGCATGCTGATCCTGGCTTCTGGCTCTCTATCCACACTTTCTTGAGCTAGAGGCTAGCTCTAGCAGCTTGGCGTTCGGGTAGACCCCATGTGGAAAGCCTATCCGTCCTCTCTTGAGCTGGAGGCTAGCATCAGCAGCATGGGGTTAGGAAAGAGCCCATGTGGAAGGCCTTCTCCCTAACTTGTGTGCGCTGGGAGTCTTGATAGGCCCCCAGCCTTCCCCTCTTCTGCCTCTGGCCTCAAGGCCTTCTGGGGTGGCATCCCAGGTGGCCAGCCAGACAAGGTGGGTGTCAGGGGGTCCATCCTGGATGGGGTCCCAAGCTTTCCCCACCCTTTCTTCAATCTAGGGAGGGAAGGGCACAGGGTGTAAGGCGGGCAGATCCTGTCTTCTGGCTCTCTTGATCCTCTCTTGAGCTGGAGGCTAGCTCTAGCCCGCATGGTGTTGGGGGGAGACCCCTTGAAAGGCTCCCAGCCTTCCCCTCTTTTGCCCCCACCTCCAGGTTTTCTGGTGTAGCAGCCCAGGCAGCCAGACAAGGTGGGTGTTGGGGGGTCACCTAGATGGGTCCCAAGCTTTCCCTGCCATTTCCTCAGCTCTAGGGAGGGAAGAGCACAGGGTGTAGGGTGGGCAGATCCTGTCTTCTGGCTCTCTCTCGATCCTCTCTTGAGCTGGCGGTTAGCCTTAGCCAGCATGGGGTTTGGAGAGACCACATGAGGAAGGCCTTCTCCCTAACTTTGGTGTGCTTGGATCCTTAAAAGGCTCCCAGCCTTCCCGTCTTCTGCCCCCGGCCTCCAGGCTTTCTGGGGTAGCAACCAGGCAGCCAGATAAGGTGGGTGTCAGGGGGTCCCTCCTGGATGGGGTCCCAAGCTTTCCCCGCCCTTCCCTCAGCTCTAGGGAGGGACGGGCACAGGGTGTAGGGCTGCCACATCCTGGCTACCGGCTCTCTTTCAATCCTCTTGAGCTGGAGGCTAGCTCTAGCCAGCATGGGGTTGGGTGAGACCCCATGAGGTAGGCCTTCTCCCTTACTTGGGTGCGCTGGGAGCTTTGAAATGCTCCCAGGCTTCCCTTCTTCGTTCCCCGGCCTCCAGGCCTTCTGGGGTGGCAGCCCAAATGGCCAGACAAGGTGGGTGTCATGGGGTCCCTACTGAATGGGGTCCCAAGCTTTCCACTTTCTTCCCTCAGCTCTATAAAGCAAAAGGCACATGGTGTAAAGCATGGCAGATCCTGGCTTCCGGTTCTCTCTCGATCCTCTCTTGAGCTGTAGGCTAACTCTAGCCAGCATGGGATTGGGGGAGACCCCATGAGGAAGGCCTTCTCCCTAACTTGGGTGCGCTGGGAGCTTTGATAATCTCCCAGCAATCCCCTCTTCTGCCCCAGGCCTCCAGGCCTTCTGGAATGGCAGTCCAAATGGCCAGACAAGGTGGGTGTCATGGGGTCCCTACTGAATGGGGTCCCAAGCTTTCCCCGCCCTTCCCTCAGCTCTAGGAATGGAAGGGCACAGGGTGTAGGGCGGGCAGATCTTGGCTTCCAGGTTTCTCTCTTGATCCTCTCGAGCTGGAGGCTAGCTCTAGCTGCATAGGGTTGCGGGACACCCCATGAGGAAGGCCTCAGAAATGGTTGGTCCTAACTTGGGGTGTGCTGGGATTTGCTCCGTTGCGCTAAGTTTGTCACTGGCAATTTCTGACCACTCTCCATGTTCATTAAGTTTTACCTAGGTAAATATAAAGCAAAATAAGACTATTAATTGGCTGATGCATTCAGTCCCAACTTTTAAAAACGCAGGTGGTTTTTTGTTTGGTTTTGTTTTAGGGCCTCTCATATAGCCCCAACACGCACTGCATGTATTAAGAGTATTCCTTATATTTATGTTATGTTTTGCGTATCCAGAATGTCCATTTTGTATTCTGCCCTTTTCCACACCCCTTCAAAGCTCATTTTTACTCTTTAACTCTCTCACCCAAACATCACTAACCCACATTACTCTTTTAACTTCAGTATTGCACAATCCTAATCACAGACCAAAGCCGTGCATTGTGTGTAACAACCCTGAACTGTTTCAAAAGACATAAAATGGACACGTATGTCTTTAGAATATTTTGTTTTTCTGACAACTATAAGTCTTACTAAATATTCTCTTATACAGTGATGATTCTAATAACTTTTTATCTTTTCTTTATGAGCTGTTCAACAAGGATTTTGGTGAAAGATTCCCCCAGTTTAATGCTTATGATTGAACCATGTCATGGGGATTGTTGGACTTGTTCTTATAGCCCCCATATGAACCAATAACGCCATGTGGCATTGCTTCATTTTTGCATAGGCACATTAAAATGAGAAAATACTATACACACAAATAAGATCCTATCTAATAGAGATTGGAATACACAAATCTTGTAGTGCAAAGGGACCTTAAACACCCTGAACATTGAGACCTGGCACAGGGCTCAAAAGAAAGGGCATTTTTCATTCATCCCTGAATCAGGGAAGCCATACATGAAACATCCAGGTTTGTCTATAACATCACCTGGAAGCAATCCTCTACCACGAAAGACCCTACCACTGCTCAGACATCGACCTGCTCAAAAGAGACTTCCCTTAACACTGAGAAGACTTAACAACAACGACCTGCTTACAGGACAGGGCTTCCTGCATTAATAGTGAGGTGAAACGAGAGGACACTCCGCATCCTGACTTCAATGTAGGATATGCAGATTCCAGGATCTTTAATACAGAAACTTGATACCAACAACAGAGACTGTGTGAAAAGTGTGTTGGCACTACGGACAATGTCTTGGATTGGACGATAACTTGCCTGGAGCCTAGAGTTGGTCTTATGCCAGGAAACTTCAGGGGTAGGGTCTCATTGTATTTAGGCCAAGGTTATTCCTTTCCATGCCTCTCATATTTTGATGGGCCTATGCAAACAACAATTGCCACTCTAACGTCATTTTTACTGTGCTCCTTTGATTCTAATCTTTAAAAAAACATTTAAAATTTGAGGTTAACTTAAGTTAATATGCATGTACATGGAAATGTAAAAAATACTATGCCTCTAATGGTTAAGGAGTTACGTAAGTTTTATGGCTGTAGATTGCCTTGTGTGCTGTTAAGAAATATTATAATGTGTTACAATCTGGGGACTTGAGGTACAAAGTAATTGTACATTGATTCTCTATTATTTATCTTTTTTTTTTGGTTTTTGGGTCACACCCAGTGATGATCAGGGATTACTCCTGGCTGTCTTCTCAGAAATAGCGCCTGTCAGGCACAGGGGACCATATGGGACACCAGGATTCGAACCAACCACCTTTGGTCCTGGATCGGCTGCTTGCAAGGCAAACGCCGCTGTGCCATCTCTCCGGGCCCTCTATTATTTACCTTAATGTTCTTTGGCTGAAAGTTCTAAGTTAAGATATCAGCAAGGGGACTTCTTCTGATAATTATGTTATGGGTGATTGTCTTCCACTGTAACTTTACCTTGTCCTTTTTCTTTGCATCTTTGTTCTCATAATTCAAAATAAGAAAATTGAAAAAAAGAAGTCGATCCCATTTAAAATAGTGTATAAAATTATCAAGTACCTTGAGAATCAACCTGACAAGAGAAGTGAAAGAACTACACCATGAAAACTTCAAAACACTTCAGAAAGAATTTGAAGAGGATGTAAGGAAATGGAAGATTATCCCCTGTTCCTGAGTAGGAAGAATCATCATAATCAAAATGACTGTCTTACCTAAATTACTATATAGATTCAATGCAATCCCTATCCAAATTCAGATGCCATTTTTCAAGGAACTAGAACAATCAATTATAAAGTTCATCTGCAGCCACAAAAAATTAGGTTAGGGGCTGGAGAAATAGAATGGAGGTAGGGTGTTCGCCTTGCATGTACGGTGGTTTGATTCCTGGCATCCCGTGTGGTCCTCTGAGACTGCCAAGGAGCTATTTCTGAGCATAGAACCAGGAGTATCCCCTGAGCGCTGTCGGCTGTGACCCAAAAAGCAAACAAAAATAATAACCTAGGTTAGCCAAATCCATACTGGAAAACAAGAAACTGGGTGGCATTTCATTGCCTAACCTGAAACTTTATTATAAAGCTGTAGTCATCAAAACAGCATGGTACTGGAACAAAGACAGAGCATCAGACCAGTGCGTTAGAAAAAATACCCAGAGACATAAACAAAAATATATAATCAACTGATATTTGACAAAGGATCCAAGAACCTGAAATGGAACTAAGACAGTCTCTTCAACAAATGGTGTTGGAAGAACTGGAGAACCAGATGTAAGAAACAAAAGATTAATCTGTATCTCACGCCACACACAAAAATCAACTCAAAATGGATTAAAGACCTGGAAATCAGACCGCAACTATAAAGTTGATTGAGGGAAAAATAGGTAGAACACTCCAAGTCTATACCTCAAAAAAGTCTTTGAGGATGGAATGCCAATGGCAAGAATAATAACATCAAATATAAACAAATGGGACTACATGAAAGTAAAGAGATTTTGTATGGCGAAAGAAACACCGGCTAAATCTAAAAGACAGTTAAAAGAATGGGAAAAAATTAACACTTGATATATCAAATAAAGGACTGATATCTAGAAAACACAAAGCACTCAGAAAGTGAGCCCCAGAAAACCCAATAAAGCCATAGAAAAATGGAGAGAAGAAATGAATAGACACTTCTCCAAGAAAGACCAACAGATGGTCAAGAAACACATGAAAATATGTTCACCATCACTCATCATTAGAGAAATCCAAATTAAGACAATAATTGAGGTATCACATAACACCAGTTAGGATGACTCACATCAAAAATAATGGGTCCAATCTGTGTTGGTGAGTATGTGGTAGGAAAGGGACTATCATCCACTGCTGGTGGGAATGCTACCTGGTCCAACCCCAATGGAAATCAGTATGGAAGTTGCTTAGAAAACTCAGAATTGAGCTGCCATATACTACAACAATTGCACTCCTGGGTATCTACCCCCAATATTGAAGAATATTCATTACAAATTATGTACACACTCCACTATTCATCGCAGCACTCAGCAAATAGCCCAAAACTGGAACAAACCTCAATGCTCAACAATGGATGAATGGATCATGAAGATGTGGTATTTATACACAATGGAATATTACATAGCAGTTAGAAATGATACAATCATGATTTTGCAGCAACATGGATGGATCTCCAAAATATGTTAAATGAAGTAAGCCAGAAGAAGAAAGATAAATACAGAATAATAGTACTTCTGTGAGGTATTCAGAACATATACCACATTAAATATAGTAATTCATGAACATATATAAAGGTTGAAAGGGTAAAATCTCCGAACACCATAGGGGCCATGATACAACGTGGTGAAGTGTCCAAATAAGGTGGAAGGGTGGCAACACCAAGACTCGAATACCCATTATAACCTAAAGAATCTAGCAACGATGGAGGCAACAGTTTTTGAGTGAACAGGTATGCAATCAAATTCTAACCACAAAGGTCTATAATAATGTCCTAACGTATTTTTCTACAGATTCAGAATATGATTGGAAGCCTGGTCTCCCACTGCAGAGACTACTACCAATATGCTTAAGTGCCTTAATTTTACCAAGTATAAAATAACACTTCAGCTTCTTTGTCCACAGGGGGCTTTGGAAACAATGGGTAGACACCCTAATTTTAAACCTTGGCGGTCAATCATGCTGGACACCATAAACAGTGCCCATTATGTCAATGTTTTAAAAAAAATACTCTAATTAACCCACTTCCTTATGTTTATGTCTTCAGTTATGACCCAAAACATAAGATCATTCAGACTACTGGAACTGTCAATGGCATACCAGAGACCTATGCTACAGGTCCCATTCATCAAATACATTTTGGCAAATCACTACATCTCTCTTTTTTCCTCTCTCTTGCATCCTTCCTTCCTTCCCTCCTTCCTTCCTTCCTTCCTTCCTTCCTTCCTTCCCTTCCTTCCTTCCTCTCTTTCTTTCTTTCTTTCTTTCTTTTTCTTTCTTTCTTTCTTTCTTTCTCTTCTTTCTTTCTTTCTTTCTTTCTTTCTTTCTTTCTTTCTTATCTTTCTTTCTTTCTTTCTTTCTTTCTTTTCTTTCTTTTCTTTCTTTCTTTCTCTTCTTTTCTTTCTTTCCTTTCTTTCTTTCTTTCTTTCTTCTCTCTTATTCCCTCTACTTTTTTGTCCTGCCCTGTACTCTTCTTCATCCATTCAATTTATTGCACTGTTTTTAACTATTCTTTTCTCCTCTCTCTTATGTTTTCCCCTCTTTTCTTTCCTAAGCCAAGTATTAACCAATTATTTATCTTTTCTTAGTTCAATCATATCTTAAGAGCTCAGACCCAGCCTATGAGGGTCAAACTAAGAATACAACACTAACGTCTGCCTTTATATGGGCATCAGTTTGTAGATAGTGGACTACTCTCTGATAGCCAAACCTAAATTGTAAACAATTCATACCCAAATTGTGTATAGCCCCTATTACATATTCCCCCTCTTTCCCCTTCAGAAATCTTTCTAGCCTCTCATCTCCGAATTCTGACCCACTATCCTTCCTTATTTAACCCTCTTTACCCTCAGTTATTACCCAGAAGGCACCAGGACAAACTCCTGCTCCAACAAACCACTGCCTAGCTCCTAAACAGAGAGGATACCCTCCCAGCCCCACATCACATGCCTTGGCAAGAAATTACAACCAATGCACCTGCTGATTTATGCTTCATTTTCTGTCTTCTCACCCTTCTAATCATAGACTGTTGAATGCCACTGACTCAGCCCCAGAAGGACCCCAGTCCAGGGACACTTCCCTCATGGGTACAATCATCTTGCAAATTCAACAAGACACAATGTGTGATGAAAAAAAATCCTAGGAGTCCACACACCACAAGAACATCTCAAAAGACTCAATGGGAGAAGAGAAACAGCTCTCATCAGGAGCTGAGTCATGCCAGAGCCTCGATCTTGTTCTTCCCAGTTTTCAGAATGATGAGAACTGAAAAAAACGCACCAAATTTTCTAAGTTAAGGAACTCAGATGCCTGTCTTCAGTGCTGTGCTCCATATTCGGCCTGATTTCATCCTGTGTGTGGCTCATCTGCTGATGGCTCACCTTCCCTGGAGTTGAGCTTACATGCCCAGAAAGAGGAAGCCGCTGAACTCTGCTGGAACTCAGATACCAGCACCCATATCTGCCTGTCTTCTGTGCTGTGCTTCATTTTCGGCCTGATTTCATCCTGTGTGTGATTCATCTGCGGAAGGCTCGCCTACCCTGGAGCCTTCCCTGGAGCTGAGCTTACACACCCAGAAAGGGGAAGCTGCTGAACTCTGCTGGAACTCAGATGCCAGCACCCTTATCTGCCTGTCTTCTGTGCTGTGCTCCATTTTCGGCCTGATTTTATCCTGTGTGTGGCTCATCTGTGGACGGATTGCCTTCCCTGGAGCCTTCCCTGGAGGTGAGTTAATAAGCCCAAAAAGGGTGGTGACAGAGAAGCACGACGGTCCACTTCGCTTCCCAGATATGCACATATTTTAGCCAATGAATACAACTACAAGACGTAGAAAAACCCACAATACAAGTGTGGCAATGGGGAAACAATGCAGGCCAGTGCCAGACATAGAGAATGATGGTAACAATTCTGATGACTTGAACATGACCAACCAACTAGTCAGTCTCTCAGATAGGAGTTTACAGTCACAATATGGAAGATGTTCAAAGAACTCAAAGAAAGTATAGAAGAGAACACTAATAAGAATCAAGAGAATATGAATATAGAAATCAGAAAATTCCAAACTGAAATTTTAGGTCACATAACAGGTCTGAAAAAATCAGTAGATGAATCGAAGAAAAACATGGTTGAGCTTTCCCACGGGGTAACAGCAGCTGAGGATAGAATTAGTACACTGGAAGATAAGAAGAATAACAATTCCATACAGCAGAAAAAATTGGAAAAAAGCCTTAAAGCAAATGATCAAACAATGGAAAAATTACTCAAAGAATGGGAACAGATGAAAATAGAAGTCTATGATAAGCTCAACAGAAACAACTTAAGAATCATTGGAGTCGCAGAGACCCAGGAAGAAAATCTCCAGGAAGAATCAAAGGTCAAGAACATCATTAAAGAGAAACGACCAGAACTAATGAATACATGCAATGAAATCCTGCATGCCCGAAGAGTACCAACTAAAAGAGACCCCAGAATAAACACCCCAAGACACATCCTAGTCACAATGACGAATCCCACAGATAGAGACAGAATTCTTAAAGAAGCAAGATCGAAAAGAGAAATTAGATTCAAGGGAACATCCTTGAGATTTACTGCAGACCTCTCACCGGAAACACTCAAGGCCAGAAGGCAGTGGTGGGAAATAGTGACAAAACTCAATTTATTAATGATTTTCCTAGAATACCGCACCCAGCAAAACTCACTTTCAGGTTTGAATGAATAATACATGGTTTCACAGACAAACAACAGCTCAGAAATTTTACAGATTCAAAACCATTCTTTTTTTTTTATTACCTTTTATAAATTTTTTTTAACACCACCCATCACCAGTGCAACATTCCCATCACCAATGTCCCAAGTCTCCCTCCTCCCCACCCGACCCCCGCCTGTACTCTAAACAGGTTCTCAATTTCCCTCATACATTCCCATTATTAGGACAGTTCAAAATGTAGTTATTTATCCAACTAAACTCATCACTCTTTGTGATGAGCTTCCTGAGGTGAGCTGGAACTTCCAGCTCTTTTCTCTTTTGCGTCTGAAAGTTATTATTGCAAGAATGTCTTTCATTTTTCTTAAAACCCATAAATGTGTGAGACCATTCTGCGTTTTTCTCTCTCTCTCTGACTTATTTCACTCAGCATAATAGATTCCGTGTACATCCATGTATAGGAAAATTTCATGACTTCATCTCTCCTGGCAGCTGCATAATATTCCATTGTGTATATGTACCACAGTTTCTTTAGCCATTCGTCTGTTGAAGGGCATCTTGGTTGTTTCCAGAGTCTTGCTATGGTAAATAGTGCTGCAATGAATATAGGTGTAAGGAAGGGGTTTTTGTATTGTATTTTTGTGTTCCTAGGGTATATTCCTAGGAGTGGTATAGCTGGATCGTATGGGAGCTCGATTTCCAGTTTTTGGAGAAATCTCCATATCGCTTTCCATAAAGGTTGAACTAGACGGCATTCCCACCAGCAGTGGATAAGAGTTCCTTTCTCCCCACATCCCCGCCAACACTGTTTATTCTCATTCTTTGTGATGTGTGCCATTCTCTGTGGTGTGAGGTGGTATCTCATAGTTGTTTTGATTTGCATCTCCCTGATGATTAGTGATGTGGAGCACTTTTTCATGTGTCTTTTGGCCATCTGTATTTCTTCTTTGTCAAAGTGTCTGTTCATTTCTTCTCCCCATTTTTTGATGGGATTAGATGTTTTTTTTCTTGTAAAGTTCTGTCAGTGCCTTGTATATTTTGGAGATTAGCCCCTTATCTGATGGGTATTGGGTGAATAGTTTCTCCCACTCAGTGGGTGGCTCTTGTATCTTGGGCACTATTTCCTTTGAGGTGCAGAAGCTTCTCAGCTTAATATATTCCCATCTGTTAATTTCTGCTTTCACTTGCTTGGAGAGTGCAGTTTCTTCCTTGAAGATGCCTTTAGCCTCAATGTCCTGGAGTGTTTTACCTACGTATTGTTCTATATATCTTATGGTTTTTGGGCTGATATCGAGGTCTTTAATCCATTTGGATTTTACCTTCGTACATGATGTTAGCTGGGGGTCTAAGTTCAATTTTTTGCAAGTGGCTACCCAGTTGTCCCAACACCACTTGTTGAAGAGGCTTTCTTTGTTCCATTTAGGATTTTTTGCTCCTTTATCAAAAATTAGATGATTGTATGTCTGGGGAACATTTTCTGAGTATTCAAGCTTATTCCACTGATCTGAGGGCCTGTCTTTATTCCAATACCATGCTGTTTTGATAACTATTGCTTTGTAGTAAAGTTTAAAGTTGGGGAAAGTAATTCCTCCCATATTCTTTTTCCCAATGATTGCTTTAGCTATTCTAGGGTGTTTATTGTTCCAAATAAATTTCAAAAGTACCTGGTCCACTTCTTTGAAGAATGTCATGGGTATCTTTAGGGGGATCGCATTAAATCTGTACAGTGCTTTGGGGAGTATTGCCATTTTAATGATGTTAATCCTGCCAATCCATGAGCAGGGTATATGCTTCCATTTCCGCGTGTCCTCTCTTATTTCTTGGAGCAGAGTTTTATAGTTTTCCTTGTATAGGTCCTTCACATTTTTAGTCAAGTTGATTCCAAGATATTTGAGTTTGTGTGACACTATAGTGAATGGAGTTGTTTTCTTAATGTCCATTTCTTCCTTATTAGTATTGGTGTATAGAAAGGCCATTGATTTTTGTGTGTTAATTTTGTAGCCTGCCACCTTGCTATATGAGTCTATTGTTTCTAGAAGCTTTTTGATAGAGTCTTTGGGGTTTTCTAAGTAGAGTATCATGTCATCTGCAAACAGTGAGAGCTTGACTTCTTCCTTTCCTATCTGGATTCCCTTGATATCCTTTTCTTGCCTAATCGCTATAGCGAGTACTTCCAGTGCTATGTTGAATAGGAGTGGTGAGAGAGGACAGCCTTGTCTTGTGCCAGAATTTAGAGGAAAGGCTTTCAGTTTTTCTCCATTGAGGACAATATTTGCCTCTGGTTTGTAGTAGATGGCCTTAACTATATTGAGAAAGTTCCTTCCATTCCCATCTTGCTGAGAGTTTTGATCAAGAATGGGTGTTGGACCTTGTCAAATGCTTTCTCTGCGTCGATCGATATGATCATGTGATTTTTATTTTTCTTGCTATTGATGTTGTGTATTATGTTGATAGATTTACGGATGTTAAACCAGCCTTGCATTCCTGGAATGAAACCTACTTGATCGTAGTGGATGATCTTCTTAATGAGGCATTGAATCCTATTTGCCAGGATTTTGTTGAAGATCTTTGCATCTGCATTCATCAGCGATATTGGTCTGTAATTTTCTTTTTTCGTAGCATCTCTGTCTGGTTTAGGTATCAAGGTAATGTTGGCTTCATAAAAGCTATTTGGAAGTTTTCCTGTTTTTTCAATTTCATGAAAGAGTCTTGCCAGGATTGGTAGTAGTTCCTCTTGAAAGGTTTGAAAGAATTCATTAGTAAATCCATCTGGGCCTGGGCTTTTGTTTTTGGGCAGACATTTGATTACTTTCTTAATTTCCTCAATAGTAATGGGTGTGTTTAGATATGCTACATCCTCTTCATTCAATCGTGGAAGATTATAAGATTCCAAAAATTTATCCATTTCTTCCAGGTTTTCATTTTTATTGGCATAGAGTTTCTCAAAGTAGTTTCTGATTATCCTTTGAATCTCTACCATATCAGTAGTGATCTCTCCTTTTTCATTCCTAATACGAGTTATCAAATTTCTCTCTTTCTTTCTTTGTTAGTTTTGCCAGTGGTCTATCAATCTTGTTTATTTTTTCAAAGAACCAACTTCTGCTTTCGTTGATCTTTTGGATGGTTTTTCTGGTTTCCACTTGATTGATTTCTGCTCTCAGCTTTGTTATTTCCTTCTGCCTCCCTATTTTTGGATCCTTTTGTTGAGCACTTTCTAATTCTATGAGCTGCGTCATTAAGCTATTCAGGTATGTCCCTTCTTCTTTCCTGATGTGTGCTTGCAAAGCTATAAATTTTCCTCTCAGTACTGCTTTTGCTGTGTCCCATAGGTTCTGATAATTTGTGTCTCCATTGTCATTTGTTTTCAGGAAGGTTTTGATTTCCTCTTTGATTTCATCTCGGACCCACTGATTATTCAGTATGAGGCTTTTTAACTTCCAGGTGTTAAATTTTTTCTTCTGTGTCCCTTTGTAGTTTATATATAATTTCAGGGCTTTGTGGTCAGCAAAGGCAGCCTGCAAAATTTCTATCCTCTTGATATTATGGAGATATGTTTTGTGTGCTAACATGTAGTCTATCCTAGAGAATGTCCCATGTACATTAGAGAAAAATGTGTATCCAGGCTTCTGGGGGTGGAGTGTCCTGTATATATCTACTAGGCCTCTTACTTCCATTTCTCTCCTCAGGTCTAGTATATTCTTGTTGGGTTTCAGTCTGGTTGACCTGTCTTGTGTTGACAATGCCGTGTTGAGGTCTCCCACAATTATTGTGTTGTTATTGATATTATTTTTCAGATTTGTCAAAAGTTGTATTAAATATTTTGCTGGCCCCTCATTCGGTGCATATATGTTTAGGAGGGTGATTTCTTCCTGCTGTACATATCCCTTGATTAATACAAAATGTCCATCTTTGTCCCTTACAACTTTCCTAAGTATAAAGTTTGCATCATCTGATATTAATATGGCCACTCCTGCTTTTTTTTGGGTGTTGTTTGCTTGGATGATTTTCCTCCAGCCTTTTATTTTGAGTCTATGTTTGTTCTGACTATTCAGGTGCGTTTCTTGTAGGCAGCAGAAGGTTGGATTGAGTTTTTTCATCCATTTAGCCACTCTGTGTCTCTTAACTGGTGCATTTAGTCCATTGACATTGAGAGAAAGAATTGTCCTGGGAGTTAGTGCCATCTTTATATTAGAGTTTGGTGTGTCTGTTGGTAAGCCTTGTCTTAAAGTATGCCGTTCAGTTTTTCTTTTAAGAATGGTTTTGAGTCTGTGAAGTTTTTGAGCTGTTGTTTGTCTGTGAAACTATGTATTGTTCCTTCAAACCTGAAAGTGAGTTTTGCTGGGTGCAGTATTCTAGGCGAAGCATTTATTTCATTGAGTTTTGTCACTATGTCCCACCACTGCCTTCTGGCCTTGAGTGTTTCTGGTGACAGGTCTGCAGTAAATCTCAAGGATGTTCCCTTAAATGTAATTTCTCTTTTCGATCTTGCTGCTTTCAGAATTCTGTCTCTATCTATGGGATTCGTCATTGTGACTAGGATGTGTCTTGGGGTGTTTTTTCTGGGGTCTCTTTTAGTTGGCACTCTTCGGGCATGCAGGATTTGATCACATGTATTCATTATCTCTGGTAGTTTCTCTTTAATGATGTTCTTGACTGTTGATTCTTCCCGAAGATTTTCTTCCTGAGTCTCTGGGACTCCAATGATTCTTAAGTTGTTTCTGTTGAGCTTATCATAGACTTCTATTTTCATCTGTTCCCATTCTTTGAGTAATTTTTCCATTGTTTGATCATTTGCTTTGAGGCTTTTTTCCAATTTCTTCTGCTGTATGTAATTGTTATGTATCTCATCTTCCAGTGTACTGATTCTATCCTCAGCTGCTGTTAACCTGTGGGAAATCTCAAACATGTTTTTCTTCAATTCATCTACTGAGTTTCTCAGACCTGTTATTTGATCTGAAATTTCTGTTTGGAGTTTTCTCATTTCTATCTTCATATTCTCCTGATTCTTTTTAGTTTCCTCTTCTATACTTTGTTTGAGTTCTTTGAACATGTTCCATATTGCAACTCTAAACTCCTTATCTGAGAGACTGAATAGGTGGTTGATCATGTTCAAGTCTTCAGAGTTGCCATCTTCATTCTCTATGTCTGGCACTGGCCCGTGTTGTTTCCCCATTGTCACACTAGTACTGCGTGTTTTTCTACGTGTTGTGATTGTATTCATTGGCTAAATGCTGTGCACCGTCACGAAGGGGAGCGGAGCAACCGTGCTCCTCTGGCTTCTCCCTTTCTGGGCGTGTGGACTCACCTCCACGGAAGGCTCACAGGAAGGCAGGCTGGCAGATGGGCCGCACCCAGGATGAAATCAGGCCAAAAATGCAGGACAGCAGAGTAGAGAGGCAGAAGGGTGCTGGCATCTAAGATCCAGCGAAGTTCAGTGGCTCCTCCCTTTCTGGGCGTGTCGACTCACCTCCACGGAAGGCTCACGGGAAGGCAGACTCCCCGGAAAGTTCACAGGAAGGCAGGCTGGCTGATGAGCCGCACCAAGGGTGAAATCAGGCCGAAAATGCAGGACAGCAGAGTAGAGAGGCAGAAGGGTGCTGGCATCTGAGATCCAGCAGAGTTCGGTGGCTCCTCCCTTTCTGGGCGTGTCGACTCACCTCCACGGAAGGCTCACGGGAAGGCAGACTCCCCGGAAAGTTCACAGGAAGGCAGGCTGGCTGATGAGCCGCACCAAGGGTGAAATCAGGCCGAAAATGCAGGACAGCAGAGTAGAGAGGCAGAAGGGTGCTGGCATCTGAGATCCAGCGAAGTTCAGTGGCTCCTCCCTTTCTGGGCGTGTCGACTCACCTCCACGGAAGGCTCACGGGAAGGCAGACTCCCCGGAAAGTTCACAGGAAGGCAGGCTGGCTGATGAGCCGCACCAAGGGTGAAATCAGGCCGAAAATGCAGGACAGCAGAGTAGAGAGGCAGAAGGGTGCTGGCATCTGAGATCCAGCAAAGTTCAGTCTCAAAACCATTCTTAAAAGAAAAACTAAAAGGCCTAATTTAAAACAAGACTGACCAACACACACACCAAACTTCGATATAAAGATGGCACTAACTCCCAGGACAATTCTTTCTCTCAATGTCAATAGACCAAATGCACCAGTTAAGAGACACAGAGTGGCTAAATGGATCAAAAAACAAAATTCAACCTGCTGCCTACAAGAAATGCACCTGAATAGTCAGAACAAACATAGACAAAAATAAAAGGCTGGAGGAAAATCATCGAAGCAAACAACACCCATAAAAAAGCTGGACTGGCCATAATAATATCAGGTGATGTAAACTTTATACTTAGGAAACTTGTAAGGGACAAAGATGGACATTTTGTATTAATCAAGGAATACATACAGCAGGAAGAAATCACTCTCCTAAACATATATGCACCGAATGAAGGGCCAACGAAGTATTTAATAAAATTGTTGACAAATCTAAAAAATAATGTCAATAACTACACAATAATTGTGGGAGACCTCAATACGGCAGTGTCAACACTTGACAGGTTAACCAGACTGAAACTCAACAAGAATATATTAGACCTAAAAAGAGAAATGGAAGAAAGAGGTCTAGTAGATATATACAGGACACTCCAGCCCCAGAAGCCTGCATACACATTATTCTCTAATGTACATGGGACATTCTCCAGGATAGACTACATGCTAGCACATAAAATATACCTCCATAATATCAAGAGGATAGAAATTTTGCAGGCTACCTTCGCTGACCAAAAAGCCCTGAAATAATATGTGAACTACAAAGGGACACAGAAGAAAAACTTTAATACCTGGAAGTTAAACAGCCTAATACTGAATAACCAGTGGGTCCAAGATGAAATCAAAGAGGAAATCAAAACCTTGCTAGGAACAAATAACAATGGACACACAAACAATCAGAACATATGGGACACAGCAAAAGCGGTACTGAGAGGAAAATTTATAGCTTTGCAAGCACACATCAGGAAAGAAGGGGCATACCTGAATAGCATAATGACACAGCTCATAGAATTAGAAATCATTCAACAAAAGTACCCAAAAATAGGGAGACAGAAGGAAATAACAAAGCTGAGATCAGAATTCAATAACGTGGAAATCCGAAAAACAATCCAAAAAATCAATAAAAACAGAATTTAGTTCATTGAAAAAATAAGTAAGATTAATAGACCACTGGCAATACTAACAAAGAGAGAGAGAGAAACTTGATAAATCTTATTAGGAATGAAAAAGGAGAGATCACTACTGATATGCTAGAGTTCCAAAGGTTAATAAGAAAATACTTTGAGAAACTCTATGCCACTATAAATGAAAACCTGGAAGAAATGGATAAATTTTTGGACTCTTATAATATTCCGCAGTTAAATTAAGAGGATGTAGCATATCAAACACACACATCACTTTGAGAAAATTAATACAATAATCAAATGTCTCCCCCAAAACAAAAGTCTAGGCCCAGAAGAATTTACTAATGAATTATTACTAACCTTTCAAGAGGAACTTCTACCAATCCTGGCAAAACTCTTTCATGAAATCAAAAAAACAGGAACACTTCCAAATAGTTTTTATGAAGCCAACATCAACTTGATACATAAACCAGACAGAGATGCTATCAAAAAAGAAAATAACAGAGCAATATCGCTGATGAATACAGATGCAAAGATCCTAAACAAAATCCTGGCAAATAGGATTCAATGCGTCATTGAGAAGACCATCCACTACGATCAAATAGGTTTCATCCCAGGAATGCAAGGCTGGTTTAACATCCGTAAATCTATAAACATAATACACAACATCAACAACAACAAAAATAGAAATCAAATGATCATATTAATAGATGCAGAGAAAACACTTGTTAAATTCCAACACCCATTCTTGATCAAAACTTTCAGAAAGATGGGAATGGAAGGAACTTCTCTCAATATAGTTAAGGCCGTATACCACAAGCCAAATGCAAATATTGTCCTCAATGCAGAAAAACTGAAAACCTTTCCTCTAAATTCTGGTACAAGACAAGGCTGTCCTCTCTCACCACTCCTATTCAATATAGCACTGGAAGTACTTGCTATAGCGATTAGGCAAGAAAAAGATATCAAGGGAATCTAGATAGGAAAGGAAAAAGTCAAGCTCTCACGGTTTGCAGATGACATGATACTCTACCTAGAAAACCCTAAAGTCTCTACAAAAAAGCTTCTAGAAACAAGGTGGCAGGCTACAAAATTAACAAACAAAAACCAATGACCTTTTTATTCACCAATAGTAATAAGGAAGAAATGGATATTAAGAAAAAAACCCATTCACAATAGTGCCACACAAACTCAAATATCTTGAAATCAACTTGACTAAAAATGTGAAGGACCTATACAAAGAAAACTATAAAAACTCTGCACCGAGAAATAAGAGAGGACACTCGGTAATGGAAGCACATACCCTGCTCATGGATTGGCAGGATTAATATTATTAAAATGGCAATACTCCCCAAAGCATTGTACAGATTTAATGCGATCACTCTAAAGATACCCATGACATTCTTCAAAGAAGTGGATCAGGATCTTTTGAAATTCATATGGAATAATAAACACCCTAGAATAGCTAAAGCAATCATACGGAAAAAGAATATGGGAAGAATTACTTTCCCGAGTGTTAAACTGTACTACAAAGCAATAGTTATCAAAATAGCATGGTATTGGAATAAAGACAGGCCTTCGGCTCAGTGGAATAGGCTTGAATACTCAGAGAATGTTCTCCAGACCTAATTTTTGAAGTGAATAATCACCTAATTTTTGATAAAGGAGCAAGAAATCCTAAATAGAGAAAAGAAAGCCTCTTCAACATGTGGTGTTGGCACAAGTGGCTAGTCACTTGCAAAAAATTGAACTTAGACCCCCAGCTAACATCATGTACAAAGGTAAAATTTAAATGGATAAAAGACCTCGATATCAGACCCGAAACCATAAGATACATAGAAGACATATTGAGACTAAAGGCGTCTTCAAAGAGGAAACTGCACTCTCCAAACAAGTGAAAGCAGAGATTAAGAGATGGGAATATATTAAACTGAAAAGCCTCTGCACCTCAAAAGAAATAGCGCCCAGGATACAAGAGCCCCCCACTGAGTGGGAGAAATTATTTACCCAATACCCATCAGACAAGAGGCTAATCTCCAAAATATACAAGGCACTGACAGAACTTTACAAGAAAAAAACATCTAATCCCATCAATATATGAGGAGAAGTAATGGACAGACACTTTGACAAAGAAGAAATACAAATGGCCAAAAGACACATGAAAAAATGCTCCACATCACTAATCATCAGGGAGATGCAAATCAAAACAACTATGAGGTACCACCTCACACCCCAGAGATTGGCACCCATCACAAAGAATGAGAACAAGCAGTGTTGGCGGGGATGTGGAGAGAAAGGAACTTTATCCACTGCTGGTAGGAATGCCGTCTATTTCAACCTTTATGGAAAGCAATACGGAGATTCCTCCAAAAACTGGAAATCGAGCTCCCATACAACCCAGCTATACCACTCCTAGGAATATACCCTAGGAACACAAAAATACAATACAAACATCCCTTCCTTACACCTTTATTCATTGCAGCACTATTTACCATAGCAAGGCTCTGGAAACAGCCGAGATTCCCTTCAACAGATGAATGGCTAAAGAAACAATGGTACATATACACAATGGAATGTTATGCAGCTGTCAGCAGAGATGAAGTCATGAAATTTTTCTATACATGGATGTACATGGAATCCATTATGCTGACTGAAATAAGTCAGAGAGAGAGAGAAAGATGCAGAATGGTCTCACTCATCTATGGGTTTTAAGAAATATGAAAGACATTCTTGCAATAATAATTTTCAGACACAAAAGAGAAAAGAGCTGGAAGTTACAGCTCACCTCATGAAGCTCACCACAGAGATGAGTTTATTTAGAGAAATAACGACGGTTTGAACTATCCTAATTATGAGAAATTACGAGGGAAATAGAAAACTTGTCTAAAGTACAGGCGGGGGTTGGGTGGGGAGGAGGGAGATTTGGGACATTGGTGATGGGAATTTTGCACTGTGATGGGTGTTGTTCTTTACATGACTAAAACCCAAACACAATTATATATGTAATAAAGTTGTTTAAATAAAAAATTTTTAAAAAGAACCAAAAAATAAATAATTAAAAAAGAGATTGACTCTAGAGACTATAAAAATTTTTAAATGCGTATGCCTCTAGCAAGATAACTTCAAAATATATGAAATAAATATTGACATACCAAGAAAGTAAAAAAAGTCTCAATGGGGAAGCATATATTCACTTTATGTTTTTAATACCTCTATAAAAATAGTTTCTAGTCTGTTTATTCCCAAAATAATGTCAGCCTCATAAACAGCATTTTCCTTTAATTCATTTCTTAAATGTATTTTTATTTTTTCTTCTATTATATATATATAGATAGATAGATAGATAAGATATAATTTTTTATTTTCTCTCTTTCTCTCTACAACCTCACCTGTTTTGATTTTGCCTGGTAGGAATACCTACAAGAAAAGTCTTGCCTGGGATAAAAGTTCAGATCAAAACCAGGGAACAGAGATTGTGCAGACTACATTCTTACCTCCAAATCCACCAGCTATATAATATGTCCCCATATCATTTTGCATAGGCACTCAAAATAAAGGAAAATATTATGCACAAAGACAAACTCTTCTCTATTAGTGATAAGAACCATATATTTTTAAATGCAGGGTCAGCTTCCACCATAAGCATGTGTCATGTAGAACCAACTTCGACTCCACGTGATTGCACAGCGACCATCCAGATCCCAGATATGGAACCAACACATGTCCCAGCAACAGCAACAATAACCAAGCTCCTGCTGGGGAAACTCTGAATGCCATCCTGACACCACTTGCACCAGTTTTAACATGAAATCGTGACATGAGGAAATGGAAACAACTTGAGCTAAGAGAGGGCTGCCCCATCTCAGCATCTAATCCTCTGATGCAACCATGAAACATGTCATCCTTTGCCATAAGCAAAAACCAAAATCGCTATCTACAGAAAACAGATGTTGACAAATATCCATTGGACAGAACCTATCAAGGGACCTGTAGGTGTAGCTACCTGAGACCCACCCATTTGTGGGAGCGGTCTTGGGAACCAGATAGTAGGTGTAACCTTACCTGCAAGACCCCGCCCATTCCAGGGAGGGGTCTTGGAAAATTTAGATAAGCCTTGGACCGAAGGAATTCAGCCCTTTCTGCGCTGCTGGGCGCTCTGGTTTTTGGGTCTCTGCGTTCTGGTCTTGGACCAGCATGGAGCCCAAAGGGAAGATGGCTGAAAGAAGTTTAGATGCAGGACCAAGAATAACTAGTGCTTGAAAGGTTATGAGTAGGCCACACACATGTGGTGAATAGGGCATGAATAAAGTTAATGCTTCCTGATGCCTGCCTGTGAGTGAGTGATTTCGCCTTTCACCTGGGCCTGGGACCCACCGGCTGGATGGGGTTGCGGAGCCTGGGATGGCAGAGAGAAATCCATCGCCATCCACCGCCATCCAGCCCCATCGTTAATTATTTGATACAACAGGGACCAATGAGGAAGTTCCTAACCTAGACCTCAGCCTAGGATTTGTACAAAAACCAAAATTTCTAATTCCAGAGGTCTAACTTTGATAACTGAGACTGAGGAGAACTTCTGGAATCATGCTGAAATACTATATAGCCTAGGTTCTGTTCTAAGATCTGAGCAAAAAACCAAATCCATTAATTACAGAAGACTGATTACACTAACAGTGATGAAACAGAAATCCAAGAACCATAATGAAAAATTCTCTCCTAGTCTTCACCTTATGACCTACACAAATAATAAAATCTCCAGCTACTGAGGCAGAATATTGTCACCCACATCTGAATGGAAAGTTTCCTAGCACCATAAAAAGAACTTGGCGTGTGCAAATGAGTGAGCATGGAGCCTGTAGTTGTTCCCATGACATTATGCTTCAAGGGTGGAGAAACACTGTATCTCTTAGGCAAAGGGAATTCCAGCTGTAATTTTCCCTATATTTACCATGCCTATGCTAAAAGAAGAAAAACAACCCTTTATTTATTTTATTTTTAATATCTTTATTTAAATAACTTGATTTTCAGTCATGTAAAGAACACCCCCCTTCACCAGTGCAACATTCCCACCACCAATGTCCAAAATCTCCCTCCATCACACCCCATCCCCACCTGTACTCTAGAGATGCTTTCAGTTCCCTCATTCATTTACATGGTTATGGTAGTTCTCAGTGTAGTTATTTCTATAACTGCACTCGCCACTCTTTGTGGTGAGCTTCATGAAGTGAGCTGGAATTTACAGCCCTCCTTTCTTTGTCTCTGAGGATTGTTGCAAAAATGAGACTATTCTGCGTTTATGTGTCTCCCTCTGATATACGTCACTCAGCATAACAGATTCCATGTACATCCATGTATAGGAAAATTTCATGACTTCATCTCTCCTGACTGCTGCATAATATTTCATTGTGTATATGTACCACAGTTTCTTTTGTTATTTATCTATTGAAGGGCATCTTGGTTGTTTCCAGAGTCTGGCTGTGGTAAATAGTGCTGCCATAAATATAGGTGTGAGGAAGGGATTTTTGTGTTAAATTCTTGTGTTCCTAGGGTATATCCCTAGGAGTGGTATAGCTGGGTCGAATGCGAGCTCAATTTCCAGTTTTTGGAGGAATATCTATACCACTTTCCATAGAGGTTGGACTAGATAGCATTCCCATCTGCAGTGGATAAGAGTATCTTTCTCTCCAAATCCCAACGAGCACTGCTTATTCCATTCTTTGTGATGTGTGCCAATCTCTGTGGTGTGAGATGATATCTCATAGTTGTTTTGATTTGCATCTACCTGATGATTAGTGATGAGGAGCATTTTTAAGGGTCTTTTGGCCATTTGTATTTCTTTTTTTTTATCAAATTGTCTGTCCATTTCTTCTCCCCATTTTTTGATAAGATTAGATATTTTTCTTGTAAAATTCTGTCAGTGCCCTGCATAATTTGGATATTAGCCCCTTATCTGATGGGTATTGGGTGAATAGTTTCTCCCACTTAGTGGGTGGCTCTTGTATCCTGGGCACTATTTCCTTTGAGGTGCAGAAGTTTCACAGCTTAATATATTCCCATCTGTTAATCTCTGCTTTTACTTGTTTGGAGAGTGCAGTTTCCTCCATGAAAATGCCTCTAATCTCAATGTCCTACGTGTTGTTCTATATACCTTATGGTATCGGTCTGATATTAAGGTCTTTAATCCATTTGGAATTTACCTTCGTACATGATGTTAACTGGGGGACTATGTTCGCTTTTTTGCAAGTGGCTAGCCAGTTCTGCCAACACCACTTGTTGAAGAGGTTTTCCCTGGTCCACTTAGGATTTCCTGCTCTTTTGTCAAAATTTGGTGCTTGTATGTCTGGGGGACATACTCTGAGTACTCAAGCCTATTCCACTGATCTGATGGTCTGTCTTTATTCCAATACCATGCTATTTTAATTACTACTCCTTTGTAGTACAGTTTAAAGTTTGGAAAATAATGCATCTCATATTAATTTTCCCTAGGAGTGCTTTAGCTATTTTAGGGTGTGTATTTTTCCAAATAAATTTCAAAAGTGTTAGATCAAATTCTTTAAAGAATGTCATGGGTATCTTTAGAGGAATCACATTAAATTTGTATATTGTCATTTTAATGATGTTAATCTTGCTAATCTATGAGCAGGGTATGTGTTTCCATTTCTGTGTCCTCTTATTTCTTGGATCAGGGCTTTATAGTTTCCTTTGTACAGGTCCTTCCCATCTTTGGTCAAGTTGATTCCAAGATATTTGTGTTTGTGTGCCACTAATGTGAATGGAATTGTTTTTTTAATGTCCATTTCTTCCCTATCATTATTGGTATATAAAAAGGCCTTTGATTTCTGTGTATTCATGTTATAGCCTGCCACATTGCTATATGAATCTGTTGTTTCTAGAAGCTTTTTGATTGAGTCTTTAGGGTCTTTTAAGTAGAGTATCATGTCATCTGCAAACAGTGAGAGCTTAGTTTCTTCCTTTCCTATATGGATTCCCTTGATATCTTTTTCTTGCCTGATCGCTATAGCAAGTACTTCCAGTCCTATGTTGAAGAGGAGTGGTGAGAAAGGACAGCCCTGTTTTGTATCAGAATTTAGAAAGAAGGCTTTTAGTTTTTCTCCATTGATGATAATATTTGCCATTGGATTGTGGTAGATGGCCTTAACTATATTGAGAAATGTTCCTTTCATTCCCATCTTGCTGAGAGTTTTGATCAAGAATGGGTGTTAGACCTTATCAAACGCTTTCTCTACATCTATTTATATGATCATGTGATTTTTATTTTTCTTGTTGTTAATGTTGTGTATGCTGTTGATAGATTTATGGATGTTAAACCATCCTTGTATTCCTGGGATGAAACCTACTTGGTCATAGTGTATGATCTTCTTGATGATGCATTGGATCTTATTTGCCAGGATTTTGTTGAAGATATTTGCATCTGCATTCATCATGAATATTGGTTTGTAATTTTCTTTTTGCAGCATCTGTCTGGTTTTGCTCTCAAGGTGATGTTGGATTTATAAAAGCTGTTTGGGAGTGTTTCCATTTTTTCAATTTCATGGAAGAGCCTGGACAGGATTGGTAGTAGTTCCTCTTGAAAGGTTTGAAATAATTCATTAGTAAATACTTCTGGGCCTGGGTTTTTCTTTTTAGGCAGACATTTGATAACAGTTTCAATTTTCTCAATAGTAATGGGGTGCTTAGATATGCTACATCCTCTTTATTCAACTGTGGAATCTTATAAGTGTCCAAGAATTTATCCATTTCTTCTAGGTTCTCATGTTTAGTAGCATAAAGTTTCTCAAAGTAGTCTCTGATTACCCTTTGGATCTCTGCAATATCTGTCGTGATCTCCCCATTTCATTTCTAATATGGGTTAACAGATTTCTCTCTCTCTTTCTTTGTGAATTTTGCCAATGATCTATCAATCTTGTTTATTTTTTTCAAAAAACCAACTTCTGCTTTCTTTGATCTTTCTAATTGTTTTTTGGGTTTCCACTTAATTGGTTTCTGCTTTCAGCTTTATTATTTCCTTCTGTCTCCCTACTTCTGGTTCCTTTTGTTGGTTATTTTCTAATTTTATGAGCTGCATCATTAAGTTATTTAGGTATGCCCCTATTTTCTTCCTGACGTGTGCTTGCGAAGCTATAAATTTTCCTCTCAGGACCGTGACCCTTTATTTTTTAAGAGGTTGCTGTTCTGTTTTTTTCTTTTTTGTCTTTTTCTGTATTTGTCAACATCGCTTTTGGCTTATTCTGTATTTATTCTTTTTTTAATCTTGTTGATACTCCTTTATTGTTTTATTGCTTCTGGTTTGACATAGTTTTACTAACCTTTTTCTTATTTTTCCCTTCCTTATTCTAAATGGATATTTATTTATTTATTTTGGTTTTGGGGCCACACCCGGTGGCACTCAGGGGTTATTCCTGGCTACCTGCTCAGAAATAGCCCCTGGCAGGCATGGGGGACCATATGGGACACTGGGATTAAACCTGCCACCTTAGGTCCTGGGTCAGCTGCTTGCAAGGCAAACACCACTGTGCTATCTCTCCAGCCCCCGAAATGGATATTTATAACTCATAGACAAACTCTTCCTAGTTTTTCTTTTTTTTGTTTGCTATGTTTTCTTACCTCCCTAGATGATACCAAGGCCAGACAGTCGAATGTTCATTTGTTGGAAATAAAAACTGATCAGACATGAATACCAAATCCAAATTCAATGAGAACAGAATTGATAACCAATCTACAACAGGTTGTACGGGGGGGGGGGCAGTTGCACTAGAATTACGGAGGTAAGGAGGGAAATGTGGGATGCATGCTGGGAACAGGGGTGGAGGGAGGACAACACTGGTGGTGGAAATGCCCCTCACTCATTTTCACTATGTGCCTCAAATAATTCTGTGAGAGAGTTGTAATTCATTTTGACCATAATAAAAATAAAAAAATTGTATAAACTATCAAAGACATTCATTGTAGAGCACAAACTTTCAGTCAGAACTGAAAATATGCTGGGGATATGATGTGACTAAAATTAGATGCATTGTACTTGAAATCTGACGAGAGTGGATCACAAGTTAGATCTTAACTTGGATCTTAATTTCTCCTTAAAAAGTGATATCTATGAAGGTAGTTATGAGGAGAAATCATTCTGACATATCACCATTTTAAAGTTCAGCAAGAAGAGATTAGAACCTAATATGCATATCTTTGGGCTATTGAGTTATTGTCTTTTTTTCTTTTGCCCTTTAAAATGCATCTGAGTGTCAGTCCATATTTTAATTAATAATGACATTTATGACATGTCTTTAAAACATCTTTAACATCGTAAAGATGTTTATTAATTAAATGCTTATTAGTAGCATCTTTTAAAAACAGTCACACATTTCATGAACTCTGTGATAAAATCATTTCCATTTTACAAAAACAAACTTACTTAGCCAGTGGAGCAGGGGAAATGAACACACCTAGAACTTCTGCTCAGGTTTTTCCAATTCAAATAGTTAGTTCTAGCTGTCATATTTATTAGATTTCCTTTGGCAAAACAAAGCAAAACCAAACCATAGATGCACATACAACAGTAGAGGAATCATGGAGACAATGGAGGCAACATAAACAGACACTATAGAAAACAGCACAGAAAATACTTATAGAAAATAAGGAGGAAAAGATCTACCATCAAAATTATTTTAATTCAGAGAACACAGTTTGGTGTGTTTTTTAATTGCTACACTATATTATAGATCTAGAGTCATGTAACTTGGAGCTATAGATTTAGCATGTTTTGTAACCATCCCCCAGATCATAAAAATAAAATGACTGCAATGGAATACTATACAGTCCTAAGAAAAGATGATAGTTTGGGTTGTTTCGTTTGTTTGTTTTTTGTTTACACCCAGTGACACTTATGGGTTACTCCTGGGTATGTGCTCAGAATTGGCTCCTGGATTTGAGATGTTCTGTGGTGGGTGTAGTCCTAGGCATTTTTTCACCACACATGGTGTCTTGTTGAGTTTGCGAGATTATTGTACCCATGAGGGAATTGTTCTTGGACTGGAGTTCTTCTGGGGCTGAGTCGGTGGCATGCAACAGTCCATGATTAGAAGGGTGTTGGTTGTCCCATACAACATATGGGACACCAGGGTTAGAACCCAAGTATGTCCTGGGTCAGCCTCGTGCAAGGCAAGTGCCCTACTGCTGCGCTATTGTGCCAGTCCCAAAATAATGAAGAGTATCATGCTGACTGAAATAAGAGAGAAAAGAACTAATACTGGATAATCTCACTCTCTGGGGGTCAGGAAAGAAACAAAACAAGGTAATAAATAGTTTCAAATTATGACATATTCTTGGCTTTGGATTATAAAATTGAGATGTAAAAGCAGTGAGGTGAGAAAATAATAAGTTTGGCTGCAAGTACGTATGTAAGTAAGTAAATAAATAAGTAATGTTATTGAAGGTTCTTGGGCACTGGAGTAATGGTAAGGTGTTGTAAATGTATGCATCAAAATTGCAAATGAAATGGTATTGTAAGCACAATGTACTAATAATTATTAAAAAAAACAGTACTGCTTTCTAACCATTATGGATAACACATTTGATTGTATCACATCTACTGATTAAAAAGTAGAAACTATTTTGAAAATTATAAATAGTAATTTTAAGCTTATCAACCTTATATATTTCTTAATTTCTGATTTATTGTTTTTCTATCTTCTTCAAATCCACTAGGTTTAAGCACACTTAAATGTTTTCTCTATTCTAATTGCTCTGAGCCCAGATACTTGCAAAGCTTACTATGATATATGCCACCTCAAGTCTTTAATAAAATTTCACCTTCTCAGCAAGGACTTCTCGTGCCAACTTATTTTAAATTTTAGCCATGTGATTCCAAACATCCCACGTGTACCACCTGAACCTTAATTTTCTATTTTGCTTTTCTTTGAATGTAATGCTATTTAACATAAAATGTATTTGCCTGCATATCTTAGTTATTGTTGCTCTTTAATTATTAAAGTTGAATGAAAGCTGCATATGAAGGCAGGGACACACTTTTTAACTCCCTCACTTCCATATTTTTAGTGTACAGAATGGTACTTGATAGGTAGCTGGCATATAAATCCAGCTATTAAAACAATTATCACAGTCAAATCCTCCTCTTGCCCACGGAAATAACTAAATTTAATAATTAAATAAAATATTTCATACAACTGAAATCTAGTAATTAGTAACATCATGAAGAAAGAAGAAAGAGAAATAAATCAAAGAAAGTAAGGTAGCCCAATCTTAGGTTTAACCTCAGCTAGGGGAACCTAAAGCATTTAAGAGCCTACATTTTGGTGGAAAGGGAAGTAAAATATTGTTTTAGACTAACATTGCAGTAGTATTTCTTTTAATAAGTAACGTGAGCAAAACCAGACTTAACTTCCAAAGTGAGTACAGTTACTTTGTTCCACTACTCCTCAGTTTAGTGACACAGAGTGCCCTGATTGTTGGCAGAGTCAAGTTCCATAGAAGGATATCCCTGAATTCAGCTGGGAGTGACTGAAGTGATTCCTCCAAGCTCCAAGACTTTCTTTGCTTAAATGACATTTTTACTGTTCGGCCATACCTAGTAATGCTCAGGTATAACTCCTGCCAGGGCTTAAGGAACCGTATGGGGTGATGGGGATTGGATTTGACGAGGCGACATGCAAGACAAATACCTACCAATTCTACTATTGCTCTATCCTCATGTTTTGGGAAATTATGGGGGCCTTGGAAGAAATGAATGTCATAATATATTGGAATTATTATGCATAAGTTATTAACTGACTATAATTTCCCAGAAGCTAGAATGCCACAATAATTAGAATGCCACATTTTTCTATTGGTCAAAGTGAGAGTATAAACAGAGTTTGGTATAGGTTGATTTTATTTTATTTTATTTTATTTTAATTTTATTTAAACACCTTGATTACATACATGATTGTGTTTGGGTTTCAGTCATGTAAAGAACGCCACCCATCACCAGTGCAACATTTCCACCACCAATGTCCCAAGTCTCCCTCCTCCCCACCTAACCCCTGCCTGTACTTTAAACAGGCTCTCCATTTCCCTCATACATTCTCATTATTAGGAAAGTTCAGAATGTAGTTATTTCTCTAGTTAAACTCATCACTCTTTGTGGTGAGCTTCCTGTGGTGAGCTGGAACTTCCAGCTCTTTTCTCTTTTGTGTCTAAAAATTATTATTGCAAGAATGTCTTTCATTTTTCTTAAAACCCATAGATGAGTGAGACCATTCTGTGTTTTTCTCTCTCTCTCTGGCTTATTTCACTCAGCATAATAGATTCCGTGTACATCCATGTATAGGAAAATTTCATGACTTCATCTCTCCTGACAGCTGCATAATATTCCATTGTGTATATGTACCACAGTTTCTTTAGCCATTCATCTGTTGAAGGGCATCTTGGTTGTTTCCAGAGTCTTGCTATGGTAAATAGTGCTGCAATGAATATGGGTGTAAGGAAGGGGTTTTTGTACTGTATTTTTGTGTTCTTAGGATATATTCCTAGGAGTGGTATAGCTGGATCATATGGGAGCTCGATTTCAAGTTTTTGGAGGAATCTCCATATTGCTTTCCATAAAGGTTGAACTAGACGGCATTCCCACCAGCAGTGGATAAGAGTTCCTTTCTCTCCACATCCCCACCAACACTGTTTATTCTCATTCTTTGTGATGTGTGCCATTCTCTGTGGTGTGAGGTGGTATCTCATTGTTGTTTTGATTTGCATCTCCCTGATGATTAGTGATGTGGAGCACTTTTTCATGTGTCTTTTGGCCATTTGTATTTCTTTTTTGTCAAAGTGTCTGTTCATTTCTTCTCCCCATTTTTTGATTGGGTTAGGTGTTTTTTTCTTGTAAAGTTCTGTCAGTGCCTTGTATACTTTGGAGATTAGCCCCTTATCTGATGGGTATTGGGTGAATAGTTTCTCCCACTCAGTGGGTGGCTCTTGTATCCTGGGCACTATTTCCTTTGAGGTGCAGAAGCTTCTCAGCTTAATATATTCCCATCTGTTAATCTCTGCTTTCACTTGCTTGGAGAGTGCAGTTTCCTCCTTGAAGATGCCTGTAATGTCCTGGAGTGTCTTGCCTATGTGCTGTTCTATATATCTTATGGTTTTGGGGCTGATATCGAGGTCTTTAATCCATTTGGATTTTACCTTTGTACATGATGATAGCTGGGGGTCTAAGTTCAATTTTTTGCAAGCAGCTATCCAATTGTGCCAACACCACTTGTTGAAGAGGCTTTCCCTGCTCCATTTAGGGTTTCCTGCTCCTTTATCAAAAATTAGTTGATTGTATGTCTGGGGAAATTTTTCTGAGTATTCAAGCCTATTCCACTGATCTGAGGGCCTGTCCTTATTCCAATACCATGCTGTTTTGATAACTATTGCTCTGTAGTACAGTTTAAAGTTGGGGAAAGTAATTCCTCCCATATGCTTTTTCCCAATGATTGCTTTGGCTATTCGAGGGTGTTTATTGTTCCAAATGAATTTCAAAAGTGTCTGATCCACTTCTTTGAAGAATGTCATGGGTATCTTTAGAGGGATAGCATTAAATCTGTATAATGCCTTGGGGAGTATTGCCATTTTGATGATGTTAATCCTGCCAATCCACAAGCAGGGTATGCATTTCCATTTCCGCGTGTCCTCTCTTATTTCTTGGAGCAGAGTTTTATAGTTTTCTCTGTATAGGTCCTTCACATATTTAGTCAAGTTGATTCCAAGATATTTGAGTTTGTGTGGCACTATTGTGAATGGGGTTGTTTTCTTAATGTCCATTTCTTCCTTATTACTGTTGGTGTATAGAAAGGCCATTGATTTTTGTGTGTTAATTTTGTAGCCTGCCACCTTGCTATATGAGTCTATTGTTTCTAGAAGCTTTTTGTAGAGTCTTTAGGGTTTTCTAAGTAGAGTATCATGTCATCTGCAAACAGTGAGAGCTTGACTTCTTCCTTTCCTCTCTGGATTCCCTTGATATCTTTTTCTTGCCTAATCGCTATAGCAAGTACTTCCAGTGCTATGTTGAATAGGAGTGGTGAGAAAGGACAGCCTTGTCTTGTACCAGAATTTAGAGGGAAGGTTTTTAGTTTTTCTCCGTTGAGGATAATATTTGCCGTTGGCTTGTGGTAGATGGCTTCAACTAGATTGAGAAAGGTTCCTTCCATTCCCATCTTGCTGAGAGTTTTGATCAAGAATGGGTGTTGGACCTTATCAAATGCTTTCTCTGCATCTATTGATATGATCATGTGGTTTTTTTGTTGTTGTTGATGTTGAGTATGATGTTGATAGATTTACGGATGTTAAACCAGCCTTGCATTCCTGGGATGAAACCTACTTGATCATAGTGGATGATCTTCTTAATGAGGCATTGAATCCTATTTGCCAGGATTTTGTTGAGGATCTTTGCATCTGCATTCATCAGCGATATTGGTCTGTAATTTTCTTTTTTTGTAGCATCTCTGTCTGGTTTAGGTATCAAGGTGATGTTGGCTTCCTAAAAGCTATTTGGAAGTGTTTCCGTTTGTTCAATTTCATGGAAGAGTCTTGCCAGGATTGGTAGTAGTTCCTCTTGGAAAGTTTGAAAGAATTCATTAGTGAATCCATCTGGGCCTGGGCTTTTGTTTTTCGGCAGACCTTTGATTACCATTCTAATTTCATCAATGGTGATGGGGTTGTTTAGATATGCTACATCCTCTTCCTTCAACCGTGGAAGATTATAAGAGTCCAAGAATTTATCCATTTCTTCCAGGTTCTCATTTTTAGTGGCGTAGAGTTTCTCAAAGTAGTTTCTGATTACCCTCTGAATCTCTCTCATATCAGTAGTGATCTCTCCTTTTTCATTCCTAATACGAGTTATCAAGTTTCTCTCTCTCTCTTTCTTTGTTACGTTTGCCAGTGGTCTATCAATCTTGTTTATTTTTTCAAAGAACCAACTTCTGCTTTCGTTGATCTTTCGGATTGTTTTTTGGGTTTCCACTTCATTGATTTCTGCTCTCAGCTTTGTTATTTCCTTCTGTCTTCCTATTTTTGGGTCCTTTTGTTGAGCATTTTTTAGTTCTATTAGCTGTGTCATTAGGCTACTCAGGTAAGCTCCTTCTTCCTTCCTGATGTGTGCTTGCAAAGCTATAAATTTTCCTCTCAGTACTGCTTTTGCTGTGTCCCATAAGTTCTGATAGTTTGTGTATTGATTGTCATTTGTTTCCAGGAACCTTTTGATTTCCTCCTTGATTTCATCTCGGACCCACTGGTTATTGAGTATGAGGCTGTTTAACTTCCAGGTGTTAAGGTTTTTCTTCTGAGTCCCTTTGGAATTCACAAATAATTTCAGAGCCTTGTGGTCAGCAAAGGCAGTCTGCAAAATTTCTATCCTCTTGATATTATGGAGGTATGTTTTATGTGCCAGCATGTAGTCTATCCTGGAGAATGTCCCATGTACATTGGAGAAGAATGTGTATCCAGGTTTCTGGGGGTGGAGTGTCCTATATATATATCCACTAAGCCTCTTTCTTCCAATTCTCTCCTCAGGTCTAGTATATTCTTGTTGTGTTTCAGTCTGGTTGACCTATCCAGTGTTGACAAAGCCATGTTGACGTCCCCCACAATTATTGTGTTGTTATTAATATTATTTTTCAGATTTGTCAACAGTTGTATTAAATATTTTGCTGGCCCCTCATTCGGTGCATATATGTTTAGGAGAGTTATTTCTTCCTGGTCTACATACCCCTTGATTAATATAAAATGTCCATCTTTGTCCCTTACAACCTTCCTGAGTATGAAGTTTGCATTATCTGATATTAGTATGGCCACTCCAGCTTTTTTATGGGTGTTGTTTGCTTGGATAATTTTTCTCCAGCCTTTTATTTTGAGTCTATGTTTGTTCTGACTATTCAGGTGCGTTTCTTTTAAGCAGCAGAAGGTTGGATTGAGTTTTTTGATCCATTTAGCCACTCTGTGTCTCTTGACTGGTGCATTTAGTCCATTGACATTGAGAGAAAGAATTGTCCTGGGATTTAATTCCATCTTTATATCGAAATTTGGTGTTTCTCTTGTTTAGTCTTGTCTTAAATTAGGTCTTTCAGTTTTTCTTTTAAGACTGGTTTCGAGTCTGTAAAGTTTCTGAGCTGCTTTTTGTCTGTGAAACCATGTATTCTTCCGTCAAATCGGAAAGTGAGTTTTGCTGGGTATAGTATTCTGGGTGAAGCATTCATTTCATTCAGTCTTGTCACAATATCCCACCACTGCTTTCTGGCATTGAGTGTTTCTGGTGACAGGTCTGCTGTAAATCTCAAGGACGCTTGCTTGAACGTAATTTCCCCTTTTGATCTTGCTGTTTTCAGAATTCTGTCTCTATCTGTGGGATTTCTCATTGTGACTAGGATGTGTCTTGGGGTGTTTTTTCTGGGGTCTCTTTTGGTTGGTACTCTTCGAGCATGTAGGATTTGATCACCTATATTCTTTAGCTCTGGAAGTTTCTCTTTAATGATGTTTTTGACCGTTGACTCTTCCTGGAAATTTTCTTCCTGGGTCTCTGGGACTCCAATGATTCTTAAGTTGTTTCTGTTGATCTTATCATAGACTTCTATTTTCATCTGTTCCCATTCTTTGACTAATTTTTCCGTTGTCTGCTCATTTGCTTTAAGTTTTTTGTCCAATCTCTCCTGCTGTATGGAATTGTTATGTATCTCATCTTCCACAGCACCAAGTCTATTCTCAGCTTCTGATACCCTGTCCCAGAGCTTATCCATTTTGTCATTCACTTCGTTTACTGACTTTTTCAGGCCTGTTAATTGATATGTTATTTCAGTTTGGAGTTTTGTGATTTCTGTCTTCATATTTTCTTGGTTCTTATTAGTGTTCTGTTCAACTCGATTCATGGTTTCTTTTAGTTCTTTGAACATATTCCATATTGCTAGTCTAAAGTCCTTATCTGAGAGGTTGATTAGTTGGTTGGCCATTATCTGGTCATCAGAATTTTCCTCTTCATTCTCTATGTCTGATGCTGGCCTGCGTTGTTTCCCCATTGTCACACTTGTATTTTGGGTTTTTCTACGTGTTGTGGTGGTATTCATTGGCTATATGATGTAGGCAGCACACTTCTCTGGCTCTGCCCTTTCTGGATGGGCTGACTTGTCTCTAAGGGAGGGGAGTCCTCCATGGGTGAAGCCTCACACTGGATCAAATCTTAGGCCCAAGCATTCAACGGAGAAGACAGTCCGAAGAGGAATGCTTGCTTCTGTGTTATAGCTCAGTGTGATTTCTTCTTCTTGTTACGATGGTGTTCTTTTCTTAGAAAGAGCACACGGCCACGTAGCGAAGCTCCACTGGGCGGGTGCAGATTTGTGGCTTTTCCCTGCCTGATGTCCCAAACAGTGCAGCTGGCTTCTGCGAAAGACTGCCGGTTTTCACGTTCTGGAGACCTGCCCTGGAAATGGCGTCTGGGAGAGCAGATTTCTGGAGTGTCTTTTGCCCCACTCCCAAGAGTTTCACGCAAGAGGACAGTAGAGAAACATTTACAAGGAGCACTCACAGTTGGACTCCACTGGGCGGGTGCAGATTCGTGGCTTTTCCCTGCCTGATGTCCCAAACAGGGCAGCTGGCTTCTGCGAAAGCCCGCCGGTTTTCACGTTCTGGAGACTCGCCCTGGAAATGGCGTCTAGGAGAGCAGATTTCTGGAGCGTTTTTTGCCCCACTCCCAAGAGTTTCACGCAAGAGGACAGTAGAGAAACATTTACAAGGAGCACTCACAGTTGGGCTCCACTGGGCGGGTGCAGATTCATGGCTTTTTCCTGCCTGATGTCCCAAACAGGGCAGCTGGCTTCTGCGAAAGCCAGCCGGTTTTCACGTTCTGGAGACCCGCCCTGGAAATGGCATCTGGGAGAGCAGATTTCTGGAGCGTCTTTTGCCCCACTCCCAAGAGTTTCACGCAAGAGGACAGTAGAGAAACATTTACAAGGAGCACTCACAGTTGGACTCCACTGGGCGGGTGCAGATTCGTGGCTTTTCCCTGCCTGATGTCCCAAACAGGGCAGCTGGCTTCTGCGAAAGCCCGCCGGTTTTCACATTCTGGAGACCCGCCCTGGAAATCGCTCTATAGGTTGATTTTAAAGCCATATTTAGAACATTATCTTACTCTGAGGTCAGTGCCTCAATTGTTATTAACAGTCTCATGAATTACACACATACATGTTCAAACTCCTCTAAGAACAGGGAGGTTGCAAATAAACTCAGTCCACCTCAGACTGGTGATATTGGTGTGTGTCTAGTATATCAAGGAAATTTACTTGTGAAGCCTTGGGCTGGACAACAACAAGCAGAACTTTTGTGCCCACAAGAATTTTACAAGTGTATGTAGAGGCATTGACTGTCAGTCATGAACCTCCAACACTGAAACTATTAAGTATCCAATAATCTAGGGTACACTGGCCCCTAATGAATCAATATGTTTACAAATTTTTCCTTTTACCCTTTGAAGTAACACATACTATTTGGGAGAGCTTTTCTGATCTGTTTAACTCAGGTATCAGCCAGTTTTGAGTAAGGCCTAGAATAAGAGAGTTTCAGATCAAGATCATAAAGTAGTTTAACCTGTTTTAGATATAACTTTTTATCTGGGAGTGGTGATGATCCTTAATGTGCTCCTGGCATATATTTAAAGAAAAAAATCGCCACAAAACGCCAACTTCCTTAAATCCAAAACAAAAACAATAAAATGGAATAAAGAACTCTTGAGTTTTAGAGTGCTGTGCTGTATGCTACCAAACCCTATACTGGACTAAGATTTCAAATAAGAACGTTTAAGTAAAAGCAAATGATAGTTCCAAATAAATATTTAAAGTGACTTCTTTGAAGAAAGTCATAGGTATATTTAGAGGTATCGCATTAAATCTGTACAATGCTTTGGGGACTATTCCCATTTTAATTATGTTAATCCTGCCAATCCACAAACAGGAATGTGTCTCCATTTCTTTGTGTCCTCTTTTATTTCTTGAAGCAGGGTTTTGTAATTTTCTTTGTATAGGCCCTTCCCATCTTTGGACAAGTTGGCTCCAAGATATTTGAGTTTCTGTGGCGCTAATGTGAATGGGATTGTTTTCTTAATGTCCATTTCTTCCCTATCATTATTGGTATATAAAAAGTCCATTGGTTTCTGTGTATTCATGTTGTAGCATGCCATATTGCTATATGAATCTATTGTTTCTAGAAGTTTTTGGTAGAGTCTTCAGGGTTTTCTAAGTAGAGTATAATGTCATCTGAAAACAGTGAGAGCTTGACTTCTTCCTTTCCTATCTGGATGCCCTTGATATCTTTTACTTGCCTAATCACTATAGCAAGTACTACCAGTAGTATGTTGAAGAGGAGTGATAAAAGCGGACTGTCTTGCCTTGTACCAGAATTTAAAGAGAAGGTATTTAGTCTTTCTCCGTTGAGGATAATATTTGCCATTGGCTTGTGGTAGATGGCCTTGACTGTATTGAGAAAGGTTCCTTTCATTTCCATCTTGCTGAGAGTTTTTTTTTACCAAGAATGGGTGTTGGATCATATCAAATGATTTCTCTGCATCTATTGATATGATCATGTGATTTTTATTTTTCTTGTTGATGTTGTGTTTTATGGTGATAGATTTACGAATGTTAAGCCATCCTTGCATTCCTGGAATGAAACCTACTTGATCATGGTGAATGATCTTCTTGATAAGGCATTGGATTCTATAAGCCAGGATTTTGTTGAGAATCTTTGCATCTGTGTTCATCAGGACATGTTTTGTAATTTTATTGGTAGCATCTCAGTCTGGTTTTGGTATCAAGGTAATGTTGGCTGTTTGAAAGGGTTCTTGTTTTTTTACTTTCATGAAAGAGCCTGGCTCGGATTGGTAGTAGTTCCACTTCAAAGGTTTGAAATAATTAATTAGTAAATCCATCTGGGCCTGGGCTTTTCTTTTTGGACAGACATTTGTTTACTGTTGTAGTTTCCTCAATAGTGATGGGTGTGTTTATATATGCTACATCTTCCTTACTCAACCATGGAAGTTTATGTTGGGAAAAAGAATATGGGGGGCATGACTTTCCCCTACTTTAAACTGTGTTACAAAGCAATAGTTATCAAAATAGCATGGTATTAGAATAAAGACAGACCATCAGATCAGTGCAATAGGCTTGAGTACACAAACAATGTTCCCAAAACATACAATCACCTAATTTTTGACAAAGGAGCAATAAATCCTAAATGGAGCAGGGAGCATCTCTTCAACAAGTGGTGTTGGCACAACTGGCTAGCCACTTGCAAAAAATTGAATTTAGACCCCCAGCTAAATCATGTACAAAGGTAAAATCCAAATGGATTAAAGACCTTGATATCAGAACTGAAACCATAAGGTATATAGATCAACACGTAGGTAAAACACTCCATGGCATTGAGAATAAAGGCATATTCAAGGAGGAAACTGCACTTTCCAAGCAAGTAAAAGCAGAGATTAACAGATGGGAATATATTAAATAGAGCACAGGATACAAGAGCCCCCCACTGAGTGGGAAAAACTATTCACCCAATACCCATCAGATAAGGGGATAATACCCAAAATATACAAGGCACTGACAGAACTTTACAAGGAAAAAAATCTAATCCCATCAAAAGATCAGAAGAAGAAATGGACACCAATTTGACAAAAAATAAATATAAATGGTCAAATGTCACATGAAAAAATGCTCCACATCACTAATCAGGGAGATGCAATCAAAACAAATATGAGGTACCTCCTTACACCACAGAGATTGGCAAACATCACAAGCTATGAGAACAAGTAGTGCTGGCGATGATAAGGAGATAAAGGAACTCTTATCCACTGCTGGTGGGATTGCCATCTAGTCCAACCTTTATGGAAAGCGATATGGAGATTCCTCTAAAAACTGGAAATTGAGCTCCCATATGATCCAGCTATACCACCCCTAGGGATGTACCCTCGGAACACAAAAATACAATACAAAAATTCCTTCCTTATACCTATATTCATTGCAGCACTATTTACCTTAGCCAGACTATGGAAACAACCAAGATTCTCTTCAATAGATAAATGGCTAAAGAAATTGTGGTACATATACACAATGGAACATTGTGCAGCCGTCAGGAGAGATGAAGTCATGAAATTTTCCTATACATGGATGTTCATGGAATCTATTATGCTGAGTAAAGTATGTCAGAGTGAGAAAGAAAGATGTAGAATAATCTCACTCATCATATATGGGTGTTAAGAAAATTAAAAAATGAAAGACATTCTTGCAATACTTTTTAGAGTCAAAAGAGAGAAGGACTGGAAGTTCTAGCTCACTTCATGAAGCTTAACACAAAGAGTGATGAGTGTATTTAGATAAATAACTATACTGAGAACTATGCTAACAATGGGAATGAACAAGGGAAGTAGAAAGCCTGTCTAGAGTACAGGCAGGGGTGGGATGGAGAGGAGGGAGATTTGGGACATTGGTGATGGGAATGTTGCGCTGGTGAAGGTGTGTGTTCTTTACATGACTGAAACCCAACCATAATTATGTTTATAATCAATGTGTTTAAATAAAGATATTGATTTAAAAAAGCAAATGATCACACAAACCGAAGGTTCTCCATTAGATGTTGTATAACTGAATCCTATTTTGCTTCTTTCTTTGCAGTGGAAGAGTCTGGGAAAGGGATTTGGAGTTATATATATATATGTGTGTGTGTGTGTGTGTTTATATATATGTACATATATATATATATACACACACACACTCAAGGGCTGTCTCTGACTCTCCTCAGGAGTGACTCCTTGTGGTTTTATGTGAAGTACTAACGGTAAAATCAGGATTAGAATATGCAAGGAAGGAACCTTAACCCCTGTACAATCTCTTGGCCCAAAATTGCAATTGTTAAAATAAAACTTTGGGCCAGAAATATGGTAGATCAGAGAAGGTGTTTGTCTTGTACACAACTCATTGGGGTCAAACCCCTACACCTCATCAAATTGACTAAGCCCCACCAAGAGCGATCCCTGAGCTCAAAGCCAAAAGTGAAACCTGAATAGCATAGTATAGAGCAAAAAAGTTAAAAAGTGAAATTTAGAATTTGTTGCCAAAAAGTTTATTTATATTTTTGGAGGGTAGCATTCTTGGCATATCATGTGGTGCTAGAGATTAAATTTAGGTTTCCCAAATGCACTCAAGTCATGTTCCTGGCTCTGTCAATTAACTTCCCCCAAAATTTTGTGAACATGTGGCTCAGACCTTTACTCTGTTGACTATCTTTAGCCAGCTCTCCCTCTAGTCTTCAGCCAAGGAAAGCTTCAAGGAGTATTTTCTAAGACAAATGAACAGAGCCAGAAAAGCCTGATATTCCTTGTCAATGAGCTTCCTGTAGTTGGAAGCATCTGGGAACATAAGAAACAGTGTTACACCCTCAATAAGAGATAGCCTTAAGAGACCACTGTGAAGAGAGTTGTCAATGCGTAGATCTGTGAAAGTGCATTTTGTCCTCTGTATACAGAGAAAAAATCTGTTACTTTTTATTGCCTTACAAGTAGTTTGGCTAATGATATACTTGAAAGTGAAGGTAAGCTATTGATTAATCAGGAAACTTACAAAATTGTACTGGAAACATTACAAGTATGTATATCATGCTCATTAACTGGAAAATTCAATTTCATGTAGAGGCCAGGTTTCCTCAAACTGATTTCCTGATTTAATCGGGTTCTCATTACAAAGGGTTTTTTATAGTAGAACATGAAAAGCTTATGTTAAAATTGACATGTAAAACCAAGGACTGTGATTAAATGTTAATGGCTCGTATGTGGGGGATAAAAGACCAGTGTGGCAGAACAAGGAAAAGAAAAATAAATTGTGGGGCACTGACTGATCACTGCAAAGGTTACAACCACATCCATTTCATGAAAGGAAGAGTTACAGAAGTATCTTATTTTATTGATATAAAGTTGAAAATCATGCAATTCTAGTGGGGATACAAGAAAAATTTACAAAGCAAAACAGGTAAGTAAATAAGATGAAGCACAGTGTGGAGATTTTGAAGGAAATTTTATTTGGTTCTTAAAATGAGGCAGTGTTGCTTTTCTTTGTTCTTGAATTATGTTTTTAATATCTTCATTATTTGGTAAATTAAAAAATAAAATTATACTCTGGAGGGTGAATGGTTGAGAGAAGACAGCCAGAAAGACCAATTAGTTCACTGTCCAGAACAAGAATTGGCTGTTCCACCCTGTTGCCAGATGAAGTGTCAAAAATCAGATAACCTCGATATGAATATAGATTCACTTCTTCATTCCATGCCAATCGAAGAGCTGATACATAGCTGAGGAGTAAATGGGCTTGGTGTCAAATGTCCTCCTGATCCTCATATTGTCTTTGGTTTGGTTCTTAGTTTAACCTCAAGCCAAATTTCACATTCTCATGCTGAGGAAATTTTTGAGTCAATTCTGTGGAACAGTTTAGCTCCATCTTGGTCTTTCTCTGTAGGAAAGATTAACTTCAAAGTGAAATTCTATGCATAAGAGAGGAAATGAGGCTTCATCCTCTTTACTGCTCAAAAATGCTGCCAACTTTTTGGTTTACTACTGTCCCCCCATATTTTGTTCTTTATTTTTAGGATGCACCAATTTGTGCTCAGCAATCACTCTTGGGGGAGAACTTAGGGGACCATGTATTAAAATGGGATACTCTCTGTTGTGTCAAGTGTCCTGGGTTAGAACATGTGCACCTAAAGACAGAAGGGGACAACACTTATCAACTTTCTTGTACTGGGAAGATTTTTTTTTGCCTTTCGGCAAGAATATATTTTTAAGGAAATTCTTTGGCCAACATTTCTGGATCCAAAAGTGCATAGAACACCGTTCATTAGGGCACAGAGGTGAACATAGAAAGACACTCTGAGCAAGAACTTACCAGCCAAGTAGTTCTGGTTGGGCATCTAGTGCGTACAGAACATCTATAGGGCCATCAGCATGTACATCAAAGGAAGGCAGAAATAAACAGAAAGAGTTTCACAAGTTAGGGATCTGAACTGGATGCTTTCTTGAGCAATGGTTTGCTCTCCAAATCTCCCAGACTTATTGAGCTACAGCCCTTTAGCGCCATTCACACTAAAACTCAGTCTTTGTTTCTCTGCATGTAACAGAGGAGAAAAGAGGACATCCGCCAGTTGAGCCCAAGAAACTCTAGTGAAAGTGCTGCAGGGTTGTCTCTTAGTGGAATATACAAATTTGGAGGGTTGAGCAAAGTCTGTTCCGTATTTGTGGCAGAGAAAAGTGGTAGACCAGTTCCAGATGAATAATAAATGCCCAGATGGATGATAAATGTGACGTTATTGCTAGTGAGGTGCATTCGCAAAGGAGCAGGACTTGCCTAGTCCCTGTTATACCTGAGGGAAGAACCTTATGCTGAAACTAGAGTAAGCAGCTGATTCAGTCCACCAACCTGGTCTAGAGAAGAGAAACATGGCCTGCCCCCACTGGATACCACCCCACGCATTACCACTGACAAAAATGACCTTCATTGGCAGATTAGAGGAAATAAGTTCCAGTTACAGGGGCTAGGTTAGTAAATGTGCACCGAAAGAGAGAAGGGGCCAACATTTTTCAGGTATCTTGTGCTGGGAAGATTTTTTTTACTCCTAGACTTTCAGCAAGAACATATTTTCTAGAAGATTCCTTTGCCAACATAATCTGGATCCAAAAGTGAAGAGAACACTGTTCATTAGGGCCCACATGTGAATATAGAAAGAATCTCTGAGCAAGAACTTGACAGCCAAAGAGTTGTGGCTTGGCATCTAGTGCGCTCAGACCATCTATAAGGCCTTCAGCATGGATATTCTATGAAGGCAGAAATAAGAAGCAGAAAGAGTTTCACAAATTAGGGATGTGAATTGGATGCTTTATTGAGCAATCTGTTTGCTCTGCACATCTCCCAGATTCAGTGAGCTGCAGCCCTTTCAGCACCATTTATGCTAAAACGCAGCCTTTGATTCTCAGCATGGTGCTGAGCAAAAAAGTGGGTAACAGCTTGTTGATCCCAGGACACTGTAGGGAAAGTGCTGCAGGGTTGTGTCCTATTGAATTATACAAAAAAGATTTGTCGGGAAGAGCATTGTTTCTTCAGAGTAAAGAGGTAGAGCAGATCCTCCTTGATGATAAATGCCCAGATGGATGATAAATGTTATAGTATTGTAAGTCAGTTTTCTTAACAAAGAAGCAGGATGTGACTTTTTCCCTGCAGGGGAAACCTTACACGGAAACTAGAGTATGCAGTGGCATCTTTCCCACCAACCAGATCTAGAGAAGTAAACATGGGCTGTCCCCACTTGACACCACCCCAGATATTACCACTGCCAAAAATTGATCTACAGTGGTCAGATTATAGAGATTAAGGTCCAAGGACAGGGGCTGGGTTAGTACAAGTGCACCCAAAGACAGAAGGGGACAACACATATAGTTCTCTTGTGCTGGAAGATATTTTCTTACTCCTTTTCTTTCAGCGAGAACATATTTTCAGGGAAATCCTTGTTCAAAAAGTTCTTGATCCAAAAGTGCAGAAAAACTATTCTTTAGGGCAGAGAGGTGAATATATAAAAACTCTCTGAGCAAGAACTTTGAAGACGAGGAGTTCTGTCTAGTCAACGATTGCGCCCAGACCATCTGTAGGGTTTTTGGGATGGACATCCAAGGAAGAAAGAAATAAGCAGAGAGTGTTTTACAACTTAGGGATTTGAGAGCATGCTTTCTTTAGAAACCCATTTGCTCTCCACATCTCCGAGACTCAGTGAGTTGCGGCCTTTTTGGTGCCATTCAAGTAAAAACCCAGTCTTTGTTTCTCAGCATGGCACTTAGGAAAAAAGTGGGCCAACAGGCAGTTGAGCCCAGGACACTGTAGGGAAAGTGATGCAGGGTTGTCTCCTATTGGATTATACACACAGATTTGGTGAGTGGAGCAAAGTCTCTTCTGTCTCTGTGGCAGAGCAAAGAGGTAGACCAGTTCCAGATGAATGATAAATATCCAGATAAATGATAAATATGCCATTATTGCCAGTCAGGTGCATTCACAAAGGAGCAGGATGTGCCTAGCCCCTTTTCCCTACGGAGGGGTTTACACAAAAATTAGTTTATGCAGTGACATCTTTGCTACCAACCAAGTCTTGAGAAAAGAAACATTGCCTTTCCCCCATGGACACCACCAACATATTATCACTGCCTAAAAAAATAACCGTCAGCTATCAAATATTAAGAATTAGTGTCCAGGGACAGGGAAGGTGGCGCTAGAGGTAAGGTGTCTGCCTTGCAAGCGCTAGCGTAGGACAGACCCGACCGCGGTTCGATCCCCCGGCGTCCCATATGGTCCCCCCAAGCCAGGGGCGATTTCTGAGCTCATAGCCAGGAGTAACCCCTGAGCATCAAACGGGTGTGGCCCAAAAACCAAAAAAAAAAAAAAAAGAATTAGTGTCCAAGTATAGGGTCTGTGTTAGCACATGTACACCCAAAGATAGAAATGGAAAACATTTATCAACTCTGTTTTCCTGAGAAGATATGTTCTTGCTTTTCGGCAAGAAGATATTTTCTAGGGGATTCCTTGGCCAATATATTATACATTCAAAAGTGTAGAGGGCACAATAGTAGAGTGTTCATTAGGGCACAGAGTTGAACATAGAAAGATTCTCAGATCAAGAACTCGACATCCCAGGAGTTCTTTCTAAGCACCTAGTGCACCCAGAGCATTAATGAACCCCTCAGCATGAACAAAGAGTTTTACAATTTAGGGGTGTGAATTGGATGCTTTGTTGAGCAATCCGTTTGCTCTCCAAGTCTCCCAGACTCAGTGAACTGCAGCCATTTAATGCCATTCATTCAAAAACTTAGTCTTTGTTTTTCAGCGTGGCACTGAGAAAAAAAGAGACAACAACCAGTTGAATTCAGGACATTTTACGAACATGCTGCAGGGGTGTCTTCTATTGGTTAATACACACAGATTTGGAGGGTGGAGCAAATTTTCTTCCATCTCTGTGGCTGAGATAAGAGGTAGACCAGTTTCAGATGGATGATAAATGTCCAGATGACTGAAAAAAATGTGTCATTATTGCCAGTCAGGTGCGTTCACAAAAAAGGATGTGCCTCCCCCTTTTTATCTGTAGGGGGACCTTTATGAGGAAACTAGACTACACAGTAGCATATTTCAACCAAACAGGTCTAGAAAAATGAAAATTGGCTTTCCCCTACTGGACACAATCCCAAACATTACCAGTTCCAAAAAATGACCTTCTGTGCTCAGATTATAAGAATTAAGGTCCAAAGAGAGGGCTGGGTTACTACATGTGTACCCAAGGTCTGAAGGAAACAACACATATCAGCTTTCTTGTACTGGGATGATATTTGCTTAGCCCTTGCCTATCAGCAAGAGTATATTTTCAGGGCGATTTCTTGGCCAACATGTTCTGGATCCAAAAGTGCAGAGAACGCTGTTTATTAGGGCACAGATATGAACATAGAAAGACTCTCTGAGCAAGAACTTGTCAGCCAAGGAGTTCAGGCTAGTCAACGATTACGCCCAGACCATCTTTAGGTTCCTCGGCAAGGACATTAAAGGAAGGGAGAAATATGCAGAAAGTTTCACAAGTCAGGGAAGTGAGGTGTATGCTTTGTTGAGCAATCTGTTTTCTCTCCATGTCTCCCAGACTCAATGTGCTACAGTCCTTTTAAAGTCATTCATGCTAAAACCCAGTCTTTCTTTCTTTCTTTCTCAGCATGGCACTGAGGATAATAAGGATCAATAGTTATTTCAGCCCAGGACACTGTAGGAAAAGTGATGCAGGGTTTTTTCCTATTGGATTATATACACAGATTTGGTATGTGGAGTAAAGTCTCTTCAGTCTCTGTGGCAGAGCAAAGAAATAGGTCAGTTCTAGATGTATGGTAAATGTCCAGATGAATGATAAATGTGTCATTATTGTCACTCAGGTACATTTCCAAAAGGAGAAGGATGTGCCTACCCCTTTTTCCTGAGGGGGAACCCTTACATGGAAAGCAGGGGGTCTCAAACTCATGGCCTGTGGGCCATTTGTGACCCTTCGTAAAATATTTTGTGGCCTTGCCCTAGAGGAATCTTTTTGTTTTGTTTTGTTTTAGTTGTTTGGTGAGCCGGCCCGAGGCTCTCAGTAATTTGTAGATGTGGAAAGGACTTTTACCTGAATAAAAAAAAAGAAGGGTGGGAGAAAAGGGACACCAAGACAAGGATGCTGATCAAGGTGTCAATTTTATTTCAAGCAAGCAGGGCTTCTATAGGGAGTGAACAATAATGGGTATTACATGAACAATGCAATCTCTATATGTATTCATAAAAATCACAATGCTCTGCCAGCATACCTCCTGCAAGCCTTCCTGTGTGATCAAATTCTTGCAGGGCACTCTGTGACAACTCCTGCCCATTTGGCAGTACACATCTTGAGTTCAGATTAAGGGCAATGCTGAGACAAAATATTTGTCCTAGCAAAATGGCTGTACTTATGCTAAGCTATATTTCAAAGGAATTGGCTCCCAACAATTCCCCTTTTCTTATATAAGTAAAAGGAGCGCAATATCAAATGACAGAAATTCTGGCGATGCGCCTGTCTTAGGCTATCTGGGGGGCTACCCTAAGTGGCACCTGAAAGGGGAAGGTGGGCTTCCACTGTTAGGGACCCAGACTAATCCCATCTTCAGCAACACCGCAGACTAATCCACCACCATTTTGGAGTGGCAGCCATGCCCTCCAGTTCCTTAAACTTCAGTTGTATCTGAGAATGTGTAGCCAGTTGTTGATAATGTACAGCAATATGTTTTTTGTTAGCGTTATCCACTTGACTTTTGAGAAAATCTGTCAATTTTTAAATGCCCATGGGCTGAAGGAGATGAGGCAGAGAAAACCCAATACTGGACCCAAAATAGTGGGAAGGAGGATGGTCAAACATGGAGAGGCAGAAAACCAATTTTGATACCAAGATTCACTTTGCTCATTCATTTTTTGTCTTTCTTCCAAGCTTAATTCCAATTGTTTAACACTGTCTCTAACCAGACCCAATTTATCTTTAAAGAAGCAGCATTTTTCCTGAAGCATGACACAAATTCCTCCCTCTCTCATAAAAGCCAAACCAAGGCCCCTACAATTCTGCTGAACCATTTTAGCCAAGGAGCTCAGGAATTCCTCAAGGGACGTAAGGCCCTGTTTAATAGCCTTAACATCATGTTCAACCACCTGAGAAAGATTATTATAATGATTTTGTGAAGTAACCAGGGCAGCAATACCAGTACTGGTGCCTGCGGCGCTGAACCCAAGACCACTGCAAGGGTAATAGCAGTAACAGGTCCCCTACGGTATCGTGACAGGGCAAGGTGGGTATGATACCATAACTATACTAGGGGGGGTCGCAAGGTAAAACTGGGCAAAAGCGTAATCAAAACACAATAATCATGATCACGAAGAAAGAAAGAGGTAATGATATGTGGAGAAACACCCGAAGAGCAGGCGAAGTAAAGAAGGTTGGGGGCAAGAATAAAGGTGGCTTTAGTGGTAACTTGCAGAGATACATTACAAATGTGTTGTAGAGGCAAAGGGGGGGAGCATAAGAGGACCCAAAAGACAATGGCCAATTCCCACAACCTGCCCAAGAGTGATGGCTGCAGGAGAAGCAAAAGACCAATGGAGGTCACTAGAATCATTAGTAAAAACAATAGAGGCTGAAGTGGAAATACCCTCATAAAAGAGAGGTTGGTTTGAAAAACAATTCCAACAGCGTTCATACTGAGGACCGAAAAGAGCTGCTACAGAGGAATTAACCAAGTCTAATAGGAGCTGAGAAGAGAAAGGGGGTCCTTTGGAGAGAGTAGGATGGAAAAAATAAGGTGTGGTAAAAAAAAAGTGGTGGAGAGGGGAGAGGGATTTAAAGGCCAAAGGGTAGGGGGAAGGTGGATAAAGCTTGTCGGGAGGGGGGTGAAGAAGGACATTGGGTCCCAGTGCTACCTGGAAAATCTGTGGGAAAATTTGGGAGAGGCGAATGGTAAAAAGCAGACCTGGACTAGAAGCAATATTATACAAAGTCCCCATGTAAGACCTTGAAGAAAATAAATCCATTTATCTTGGCCAGGATTAGTAAGTTTGATCACCAGGTTTGTTGGCATTGAGAAAGAGGTTGAGGTCCTAGAGTTTTCTTTTAACTGTAATATAGTCCCAAGATGAAGAAGGGTCCAATATCCATCACCAGTGGTTTCGCAGCCCCAGGAGGCACAGAAATAATATGAGGAATCACACACTTATAGTCCCAAGCACGATCACAAGGATTGCCAGGACAGACATAAATAGCTTTCTCGCTGATAACATGTCTGCTCTGAGCGTTTGCACAGCCATTAGGTGTAGGGGTATTGGCAAAATCAAAAACTCTGGCACCCAAATGGGGGTATATTGGGGCAGGGTGATCTAAAAGTTTAAAGACCTACACAGGGTGTGATTGTGGCCAAAAGACTGCAGGTGTGCCCCACCATGCTCCAGCTCCCAAGGCGAGGGTGCAGAGGTCGACCTCCAAGATGGGAAACGAGTGTTCCACAGCAATGGTGGTGGTGCTGTTGACCATGTTTCCTGCTTCATTGATGATGAGCCGAGTAAAGTTGTAGACTTGGTATTTATTAGGAGAAGGCCGAAGAGGAAAAATTTTGGCTGGATTAACCTTGGCTGGCTGTTGATGGGGAATCATCAGCATTAGAAGCATCAAAATAAACAGGAGTTGCAGAGCGTGAGGCATCATTGCTTTGTGGAACAGCATCTGAAATGGAAGAGACAGAATACTCAGGGTTAACTTCCCTGGGTGGATTATAGAGCTTGATAAGAAGTTCTGGGAGCCAACGAGTGTTATTACAGGTTGAGTCTTGGACACAGGTGTGTCCCTTCCCCTAAATAAGGACAGGGTGAGGCCCTTGCCATGACCGTGTAATAGGGTCTATCAAGATAACTTGTTTAAAGGAAGAGGCTGTGGCAGTGTGCCAAAGCCTATCAGCCGCAGATTGGCCCTCCTCATCATAAGAAAGAAAATTAAGAACAAAAAGAGCAAGGCTAAGCAAGGGGCGAGGATTGCCCTTGTGTTAGTAATAGGAAAACTGATTGGAGGAAAGTTTGGTTAACATGGTTTTAAGAGATTGATTGGCATGTTCAAAAATGGCTTGGCCAACGGGTTTGTGCAGGATGCCAAAAATTTGGGCAATATGGATGGCAGCACAAAAGGAACAAAACTTGGAACTGGTATAACCATGGCCATTATCTGTTTTAATGACCGAGGGTTTAGGCAAAACAGAAAGACAATGCAAAACATGATTAATAATATGTGCAGCACTTTTACTAGTTTGAAGTGAGGAACAAAGGAATCCATTGTAGGTAATTACAGTGACATGAATGTATTTAAGGGATCCAAAGGAGGCAAGATGTGTGACATCATTTGCTATAATTCACCGGGTGTGAGGCCTCAGGGATTAACTTCCAAGTGAGGCTCTGGCAAAAAGGTAAGGAAGGTTTTACATTGCTTAACAATTTGTCTGGCTTGCTCACGAATAATTTTAAAGTGCAGGCGCAAAGTTTGGGCATTAAGATGATGGAGATAATGTGTTTTAATCGCCAGTGCAACAGGATCAGATTGAACCATAACCGGAAATGCCTGGGTAGCAGCATCAACAAAATTGTTGCCTTCTGCAAGAGGTCCTGGAAGAGTGAATGAGCCCTAATATGGGCAATAAAAAAAGGAGCTGACCAGGAGAGAATAATCTGTTGCAATTGCAAAAACCAAGAGGAGGCAATAGTAGAGGGTTTAATAAAAGGGACTGTTTCCGAAAGGGGAACCGAGGCGGCTATATAGGATTTATCTGTGTAAAGATTAAATGGATTATGAACCTTAGAAAAAAACTTGAACAAGTGTGGCGAGCTCCCCCAATTGTGCAGAGGAATAAGGTAGTTAAAAATGAAAAAAAATTGTCCATTAATACTGTAGGCAGCTTTTCCATTAGAGGAACCATCTGTAACAAAACAAGAACTGCAGCTGAAATAGGGTTCATTTTAGTAATGGTGGGAAAAACCATGGATGTGAGTGTAAAAAACTGAACAAGCTTGTTAGGAAGGTAATGATTATCCAGTTTTCCTGGGAAAACACACACAAAGGAGGCCCAGTCATCCACTGTTTCTGTAAGCCATTGTATTTGGGCAGTGGTGTAAGGAGTAACTGCAATACCAGGAAAGCAGCCAAACAGACGAAGAGCATGTTGGCATCAGGCCTGTGATAACAAAACCACAAGGGAGGGGTAAGAGGAGAGCACTTTAGCTGGAGCTGCAGGCAGATATACCCAGAAAAGAGGATGTCCTTGCCACAAAAGACCTGTGGGTGAGAAACAGAAAGAAAAAGCAAAAAATGTAAGGGTTTTTCAGGGGAAAATATGAAACATGTTGTGGAACAATGGCTTGGTCAACCAAGTGACGAGCCTGTTGAGCATCTGGTGTTAACTACCTTGGAGAATTTGGGTCTGAAGAACCCTTGAGAATATCAAAAAGAGGTTTAAGTTGTCCAGTGGAAAGAGAAAGGTAAGGCCTGAGCCAGTTAATGTCCCCCAACAGACGCTGAAAAACATTGAGTGTAGATGAATGCTGTGAACGAATTTTGGCCTTTTGGGTATGAAAGCCATTAGGAAGCAATTCAAACCCCAAAAATAGCTGTGGAGGAAAAAACTGGACTTTGTCAGAAGAAATAGAGAAACCAGCCTTATGCAAGGTGGAAATGACTGATGTGGAGAGGGAATGTAACTTAGCATCGGTGGAAGCAGCCAACAGAATAACACACCACTTTGGGCGCCACCTGAGCTGGCCCCTGGCTCACAGTTATTCGTGGACGTGGAAAGGACTTTTACCTGAATGAATGAAAGAAAAAAGGGTGGAAGAAAAGGGACACCAAGACAAGGATGCTGATCAAGGTGTCAATTTTATTTCAAGCAAGCAGGGCTTTTATAGGTAGTGATCAATAGTGGGTGGTTACATAAACAATGCAATCTCTAGATGTATTCATAAAAATCACAATGCTCTGCCAGCATACCTCCTGCAAGCACATACCGTAGTTATATAACAAGCCTTCCTGTGTGGTCGAATTCTTGCGGGGCACTCTGCATCAACTACTGCCCATTTGGCAGGTACACATCTTGAGTTCAGATTAAGGGTAATGCTGAGACAAAATATCTGTCCGAGGCAAAATGGCTGCACTTATGCTAAGCTATATGGATCTGGCTCCCAACAAAGGAAGACTCCTACATAAACAAAGGAGTCTGCTTTCTCGCTTGCGTCTCTGATTGATGGTTTTTACTCCCTCCATCTTGCTTGGTCTTTCAGCTGGAGTGGCTTCAGGAAACATTTTTGGGACCTTCCTAGCATTCAGAGGAGAGCTTCAGAAGACCTAAGAAGAGAATAATGCAAAGCCAAAAGGTCCCTTCAGCTTAGCAATGGGGAGCCATTGTTAATCACACAGCGGGACAGACTCCTCCACATACAAAAGAGTGAGCTTTCTTGCTAGCTTTGCTTATAGCCTGTTTTCACTCACTTCATCATTCTTGGCTTTTCGCCTGATTGGCTCCAGGAAACACTTTTTTCGGCCCTTCCTAGCTTCCTGAGGTGAGCTTCAGCAGATCAGAGAAGAGAAACATGCAAACCTAACCGGTCCCTTCAGTTTGTCTGTCGCCAACTCACAGCAGAGCAAATTCCTCCATGACAAAAAATCAGCTCTCTATCTGGCATGCCTGATAGCCGGTTTTCACTCACTCCATCATTCTTTTTGTTTCTGGGTCACAACCAGCAGGGTTCAGGTGTTATTTCTGGCTCTACACTTAAAAGTCACTCCTGGGGGCCGGAGAGATAGCATGGAGGTAAAGCGTTTGCCTTTCATGCAGGAGGTCATCGGTTAAAATCCCGGCATCCCATATGGTCCCCCGTGCCTGCCAGGAGCAATTTCTGAGCCTGGAGCCAGGAATAACTCCTGAGCACTGCCGGGTGTGACCCCAAAAACAAACAAACAAAAAAAAGTCACTCCTGGCAGGCATGGGGGACCATGTGGAATGCTGGGATTTGAACCACCATCCTTCCTCATGACATGCAAATGCCTTACCTCCATGCTATCTCTCTGACCCCACTTCATCATTCTTGGCCTTTTGGCATGAATGTCTCCAAGAGAGTTTTTGGAGCCCTTCTTAGCGCTCTGAGGAGAGCTTCAGAAGATCAGAGAAGAGAAACATGCAATAGTAACAGTTTCCTTCAGCTATTCACAGTCACCAATCACACAGCAGGGTTGATTCCTCCACAGTCAAAGGAGTCAGCTCTCTGGTTGGGGTCTCTGGTAGCCTTTTTTTTTTGACTCACTCCATCATTCTTGACCTTTCAGCCAGAGTGGTTCCATTGTATAATTTTTGGGCTCTTCCTAGCCCTCTGAGCAGAGCTTCAGGAGATCATAGAAGTGAAACACACAGGCCCAGAGAGATAGCACAGCAGCATTTGCCTTGCAAGCAACCGATCCAGGACCAAAGGTGGTTGGTTTGAATCGGTGTCCCATATGGTCCCCCGTGCCTGCCAGGAGCTATTTCTGAGCAGACAGCCAGGAGTAACCCCCGAGCACTGCCAGGTGTGACTAAAAAAAAAAAAGGAAGTGAAACACACAAAGCCAAGAGATCCCATCAGCTTCTCACAGTCGCCAAACTCACATCAGGGCAGAATCCTACACAGACAAAGGAGGCACCACTCTGGCTGGCAGCCCTAAGCTGGTTTTCACTCTTTTCATCTTTCTTGATCTTTCGGCCTGAGTGGCTCCAAAAGACATTTTTTGAGCCATTCCTAGCTCTCTAAGTAAAGCTTCACTTGACCAAAAAAGAGAAACATGCATAGCCAACAGGTCTCTTCAGCTTCTCTCAATTGCCAATCTCACAGCAGGGTTGGATCCTCCACAGACAAAGGAGTCAGCTCTCTGACTGGCGTCTCTGATAGTTCGTTTGTACTCATTCTGTCATTCTTGACCTGTCAGCCTGAGTGCCTCCAGGAGACAGTTATTTTTTAATCTTCCTAGCCCTCTGAGGAGAGCTTCTGAATATCAGAGAAGAGAAACATGCAAAGTCAACAAGTCCCTAAAGATACTCCCAGTTTCCAATCAGACAGCAGGGAGGACTCCTCCAGAGACAAAGAAGTCCGCTCTCTCGCTGACATCCCTGATAACTGTTTTTCACTTCCTCCTTCTTTCTTGGCCTTTAAGCCTGAGTGGCCCTGGGAGAAAGTTTTTTGGGCCCTTCCTAGCACTCTGTGGAGAGCTTCAGGAGACAAGAGTAGAGAAATATGCAAAGAAACAGGTCCTATCAGCTTCTCCCAGTCAACAATCTCACAGCAGGGCAGAATCCTCTACAGACAAGAAGGGAGCTCTATGGCTTGCATCGCTTAAAGCCTATTTTCATTCACTCAGCCATTCTTTGCATTTCAGCCTGAATGGCTCCAGGAGACTATATTTGGGGCCCCTTTCTAGCACTCTGAGGTGAGGTTCAGGAGATCTAAAAGAGAAACATGTAAAGCCAATCTCACAACAGGGTGGACTTCACACAGATAATGGAGTCAACACTCTGGTTGATGTGCCAGATAGCCATTCTTCACTCACTCCTTCATTCTTGGCTTTTTGGCATGAGTGGCTAGAGGAGACATTTTTTTTATTTAAGCACCATGATTACAAACATGATTATAGTTGGGATACAGTAATAAACAGAACATCCCCCTTCACCAGTGTAATATTTCCCCCTCTCAATGCCCCCTCCCCACTTCCAATCCCCTAGCTGTATTAGAGACAGGCATTCTACTACAGTTACTTGTTTTTTTTTTGTTTTGTTTTGTTTTGTGTTTCTTTTTTTTCTGGGAACACCCGTTTGATGCTCAGGAGTTACTCCTGGCTAAGTGCTTAGAAATTGCCCCTGACTTGGGGGGACCATATGGGATGCTGTGGGACTGAACCGCAGTCCTTCCTTGGCTAGCGCTTGCAAGACAGACACCTTACCTGTGCGCCACCTCACTGGACCCAGTTACTTGTTTTTAACTTCAGTAAACTGTATTATTTTTCTTTTTCTTTTTTTTTTGTTTTTTTGTTTTTTTGTTTTTTTGGGCCACACCCGTTTGACGCTCAGGGGTTACTCCTGGCTATGTGCTCAGAAATCGCCCCTGGCTTGGGGGGACCATATGGGACGCCGGGGGATCGAACCGCGGTCCTTAACCACAGTCCTTCCTTGGCTAGCGCTTGCAAGGCAGACACCTTACCTCCAGCGCCACCTACCCGGCCCCTGTATTCTTTTTCTTAAAGGATAAGTGTTAAAAATATAAAGTAAAGGTGTGACAGTGGCAATCACCTTTGTTTGCATAGGCCCAGAACTATGTGGGAAAAACGGGAAAAGAATCCTTGGCCTGATTACAGAAGACCTCCCTCCAGAAAGTTATGGCATAAGACCGACTCTGGGCTCCAGTAATACCAGTCTGTCCAACCCTAATAATTCTCTGTGTTTTCGGTGAAACTTTTTCAGGCTTTAGCTACTGCTGGTATCAGGTTCCTATATTTAAAAACTCTTGATCATATGTATCAGGTTCCTATATAGAAAGACTCTGAATTCTATGCATTTCTTTCATCAAAATCAGGCTGATATGGAGCATTATCTAGTTTCAGCAAACCATTAGTTGTGGAGCGAACTGCCCTGCAAGCAGGTTGTTGTTGAGTCGTCTGGGTGTTGAGAGCACTCTTTGGAGTAAGTAAATGACAGAGCAGTGGTAGGTCTTCCATGGTAGAGGTTTGCATCCTGATAATGTTATAGACAATTGTGGTTGTTTCCATAGATGGTATCCATTGCTTAGGGGTGTATGGGAAATTTCCATTCTTCTGAGGCCTAGGCCAAATCACTATGCCAATGTTCAGGATATGAAGGATAACTGCACTAGCAAATTTGTGTTTCCGTCTCTATTAGATAAGAACTTGTTTGCCTATGTTTTATTTTACCATTTTAATGTGCCTATGAAAAAGAGAAACAATGTCACAAGATAATGTTGGTGCATCTGAGGGCCGACAAATCAAGTCCAACATTCCCCATAATTTGCTTCAAACATGAATTCTAAACAGAAATACTATTCTACCAGTATTGCTTATCCAACCAGTATTTGCTTGTCCAAAAAGTCTACTGCATGGAGCCATGTCATCCACAAATTGCCTGCTGAAGCTTCCAACTCCCCAAGAGGTGTTTGCTTCTTAAGTGCAGGAAGCCGGAAGTTCACCAGTCCCCTCCCCGCCCCTGCAGAAATGGCAAGGGCTGGGGTCTCTTTAGACTGCTTCTCCTCAGAACCCACTTGCTGGGATCTTGATCAGTCAGCCAGGGGTAAATCTAGAAACTGGAATGAAGGAGTTAGAGGACTGTATGGGCAGTCAAAGTTTTATTTTAACCTAAGCTTTGCCAAAAAGCCTAACAAAAGAAGCCATGCTGTCCCCTTGTTGCCTTTCTAAGCTTCGACTCCCTGAGAAGTGTTTTATTCCTAATTGCTGGAAGCTGGAAGTTCACCAGTTCCCTCCTGGCTCCCTGCAGGAATGGGGAAACCTGGGATCTACTTTAGACTGCTCATCACTGAAACCCACTTGCTGAGATCTGAGCAGGCTGTCAGGAATAACCCTAGGGAAAGGAAGAAAGGAGAGACAGGGTTGTGGGTACAGTAGGGCTGCATCTTCCCCTAAACTTGGCCAAAATCCTATCTCATGGAGCTATGTCATCCCCGTCTTTACTGCTGATTCTTCCACCTCCTTGAGAGGCGATTGCTTCCTAATTGCTGAAAAGCATAAGTTCACCAGTACTGTCGCTACCCCCACAGAAAAATGGAATCATGGGGTCTCCTTTAGACTGCTCCTTGCCAGAAACCACTTGCTGGGACCCTGGGCAGTTGGCCAGGGTTAACCCTGGGGATTGGGAGGAAGATATATAAAAGCTGTGGGGGGAGCCAAGTCTTCATTTCTCCCTAATCTTAGCTAAACAGCCTATTTCATGGAGCCATGTCGCCCCCATGTTGCCTGCTGAAGGATCTAGTCCTCAAGAGACATTTGCTTTCTAATTGCACGAAGCCAGAATTTAATCAGTAACCTCCCCACACCTGCAGGAATGGGGAAGCCTGGGGTCTCCTTTAGACAGCTCCACACCGGAACCCACTTGCTGGGACCCAGGGCATGTGGCCATGGGTAACCCTAGGGACAGGAAGGAAGGAGAGAGTGAGTTGTGGGGAAATAGGGATGAATCTTCCTTTAAGCTTGGCCAAAAATCTTACCACATGCATCCATGTCATCCCTGAGTTGCCTGCTGAAGCTTTCTACACCCTGAGAGGCAGTTACTTCTTAATTGCTGAAAGCCAGAATTTTACCAGTCACCTCCTTGCCACCTGCAGAAACAGGGAAGCCTGAGATATCTTTTAGATGGCTCCTTGCAGTAACTTACTTGCTAAGACCCTGAGCAGGCAGCCAGGGTAACACTGGGTACTGGAAGGAAGGAGAGACAGGGCTGTCAGGGCAGCAGGACGGTATCTTCAGTAAGCTTGTCCAAAAAGTCTACTGCATGGAGCCATGCCATCCACAAATTGCCTGCTGAAGCTTCCAACTCCCCAAGAGGGGTGTGCTTCCTAATTGCTGGAAGTTAGCAGTTCACCAGTCCCCTCCCCACTCTTTGGAGATGGGCAACCTTGGGGTCTCATTTAGACTGGTACTCCCCGGAACTCACTTGCTGGGACCTTGATCAGGAGGTCAGCGGTAAACCTAGAAACCAGAAAGAAGGAGAGAGAGGACGTGGGGGAAGCTGAAGCTGCATTTTAACCGAAGTTTTGCCAAAAAGCCTACTGAATGGAGCCATGTTGTCCCCGTGTTGCCTTCCTATGCTTTGACTCCCTGAGAGGCGTTTGCTTCCTAATTGTTGGAAGCCGGCAGTTCACAAGTCCTTAGGACCAGGAGGAAGGAGAAAGAAGTCTGTTTGGGGCAGCCTAGGTTGCAACTTTCCCTAAGCTTGGCCAAAAAGCCTACCGCATGGAGCCATGTAGTCCCCGTGTTATCTGCTGAAGATTCTCACTCCTGAGAGGCACTTGCTTCCTAATTGCTGGAAGCCAGAGTTCACCAGTTCCCTCCCTATCCCCTGCAGGAATGGGGAATCCTGGGGTCTACTTTAAAATATTTCTTGCCAGAAACCACTTGCTGTCACCCTGAGCAGGTGGCCAGGGTAACCCAGGGGACCAAGAAGAAGAAGAAGAGGGATTTTGGCGTCAACCTAGGCTGCATCTTCCCCTAAGCTTGGCCAAAAAGCCTACACCATGGAGCCATGTCATCCCAGTATTGCCTGCTGAAGCTTCCGAATCCCCGAGAGGTGCTTGCTTTCTAATTGCTGGAGTCTGTAAGTTCACCAATTCCTGGGTATGGGAGGAAGAAGAAAGAAGGCTGTGGGGAGCATCCAAGGCTGAATCTTCCCCTGAGCTATCCAAAATGCCTACCGCATGGAGCCATTTTGTTTCCTTGTTGCCTGCTGTAGCTTTGACTTCCCAAGAGGCATTTGCTTCCTAATTGCTTGAAACCAGAATTTCACCAGTACCCTCCACGCCCCTGCAAAAATGGGGAAGCCTGGGGTCCTGTAAACTGTTCCACGCCAGAACCCACTTGCTGTGACCCTGAGCAGGCTGCCAGGGTAACGCTGGGGAGTAGGAGGAAGGATAATAAAGGCTGTGTGGGGCAGCCAAGACTGCATCTTCACCAAAGCTAGTAAAAAAGTCTTAAGCATGGAGCCTTGCCGTCTCTGTGTTGCCTACTGAAACTTCTGACTCCCTGAGAGGAGTCTGTTTCCTAATTCCTAGAAGCTAGAAATTTACCAGTCCCCTCACAAACTCCTGCAGGATTGGGGAAGCCTGAATTCTCCTTTAACTGTTTCTTGCTGGATCCTACTTGTAGTTCTGAGCAGGCGGCCAGGGGTAAGGGAGGAAGGAGAGAGAAGGCTGTGACAGGCAGCTGAGGCTGCAGTTTTCCTAAGCTTGGCCAAAAGGGCAACTGCATGGAAACATGCCATCCCTGTGTTGCCTGCTGAAGAGTCCCACTCCCCGAGAGACCCCTGCTTCCTAATTGCTAGAAGCCAGAAGTTCACCAGTCCCCTCATAGCCTCCTGCAGGAACAAGGAATCCTGGGGTCTCCTTTAAACTGTTCCTTGCCAGAACCCACTTACTGGAATGCTGAGCAGGCATTCAGGGGTTACTCTGGGGATGGGGGGGGGATAATAAAGAAGGCTGGGGTGGGCAGCCGTGACTGCATCTACCCCTAAGCTAGCCAAAAAGCCTATTGCATGGAGCCCTATCTTCCCCGTGTTGCCTGCTGAAACTTCAACTCACCAAGTGGCGTTTGCTTCCTGATTGTTGGAAGCCTGAAGTTCACCAGTCCCCTCCCTGGCTCCTGCAGGAACGGGGAAGCCAGGGGTCTACTTTAGACAGCTCCTTGCTGGAAACCACTTTTTGGGACCCTGATCAGGCAGCCAGGGGTAACCCTGAGAACTTAGAAGGAAGGATAGAGAGGGTTGTGGGGGCAGCAGGGTTGCATCTTCCCCTAAGCTTGGCCAAAAAGCCTACCACATGGAGCCATGTTGTCCCCGAATTGCCTGCTGATGCTTCTGACTCCCTGAGAGGCATTTGCTTCCTTATTGCTGGAAGCCAGAATTTCAGCAGTCTCTTCCCAGCCTCCTGCAGGAACAGGAAGCCTGGCGTCTGCTTTAAACTCTTCCTAGCCAGAACTCACTTGCTGGGACCCTAACCAGACAGCCTGGTGTAACCCTGGGGATCATCAGGAAGGAAGAGAAAGCTGTGCAGGGCAGCTTGGCATGTAGCCATGTTGTTTCCTTGTTGCCTCCTGTAGCTTCTGACTCCCAGAGAGGCACTTGCTTCCTAATTGCTGGATGCCGTAATTTCACCAGTACCCTCCCCACCCCCTTAAGAAATGGGGAAGCCTGGGGTCTTCTTTAGACTGCTCCTTGCCAGAACCCACTTGCTGGGACACTGAGTATGTGACCAGGGTTAACCCTTGAGACCCGGAGGAAGGAGAAAGAAGTCTTTTGGGGGCAGCGAGGCTTCATCTACCCCAAAGCTTCACCAAAACACCTATCGTATGGAGTTATGTCATCCCTGTGTTGCCTGCTGAAGCTTCGACTCCCTGAGAGGCATTTGCTTCCTAACTACTGGAAGCCGGAATTCCCCTTCTTGCCCAGTGCAGTACCTTGGAAGCCTGGGTCTTCTGTAGACTATTCCTCTTTGGAAACCACTTGCTGGGACCCTGAGCAGGTGGCCAGGTGTAACCCTAGGGACCAGGACAAAGGATAGAGAGGGCTTTGGGGGCAACTGAGGCTTTATCTTCCCCTAAACTTGGCCAAACATCCTACCGCATGGAGCCATGTCATCTACGTGTTGTCTGCTAAAGCTTCAGAGTCCCCTCAAAATATTGCTATGAAAGATATGCAAACCACCTTGGCCTAAACAAAAATGGACAGTACAAAAAATGGTTAAATGTGGGGTAACAGGTAGTGGGAGTGAGGGAGTAACGAAATGAAACGAGCCTCTGGATGGCATTCTATATATGACAAACAGATTAAACCCATTGATATCCAAATATTTTCTATATATTTTGTCTTGTGCACTCGCAGTTTCACAATGGACTGTATTAGTAAGGAAAGTTGCCTGAGACTTGCTGAAGCCAGAAGCTCTTGTGCTGCCATTCATCATGCTGGCAAAATCTGGCTCCCAGGAAGGAAAACGATCCCTCCAGAGCTGGAAATCTGGAAGTTCAAGACCTCCATACAAACCCTCCCTTCGGAGCCAGGTGGGAAATAGGAAAAGCCTGGGGTATCCTTTAAGCTCCTGGTTGGGAACCACCTCACTGATTTCCCAGGAGTATGTTCCAGGGGAAGCCCTGGAGTTTTGGAGGAAGGAGGTGGAAGGGTGCTGGGGTGACCCAACCCAGCACATACTTAGGTCTGGTTAAAAAGGTCTTTCGCGTGGCAGAAGCCTGACAAACCACATTCTGGCAAAAATTCCCCAGGAGACAGTTTTTTAGGACCTTCCTAACCCACTTAGGAGACCTTCCGGAGATCATAGAAGAAAATTTTACAGAGCCAACACATCTGTTCAGCTTCTCCCCATCGCCTATGTCACAGCAGGATGGACTCCACCACAGAAAAAGGAGTCAGCTCTCTCACTTGCTTCCCTGATAGCCTGTATTCTCTCCCTCCATTTTTCTTGGCCTTTGGATCTCAACAGCTTCAGGAGATAGTTTTTTTGGCTCTTCTCTGGCCCTCTGAGGAGAGCTTCAGGAGACCAGAGGAGATAAAAATGCAAAGCAGAAGGTCCCTTTAGCTTCTTCCAGTAGCCAATCTCACAGCAGGGTAGATTCCTCCACAGAGAAACTCATCAGCTCTATGGCTTGCGTGCCTGATAGATGTTCTTTAAACACACTTTTCTTCTTGGCCTTTTGACCTGCGTGGCTCCAGGAGTCAGTTTCTTTGGGTCCTTCCTACACCTCCGAGGAGAGCTTAGAAGATCAAAGAAGGGGATACTGCAAAGCCCACAGGTCCCTTCAGCTTCTCCAAGTCGCTAATCTCACAGTAGGGCAAACTCCTCCACAGACAAAGGAGTCAGCTCTCTCATTGGCATACCTGATAGCAGGTCTTCATCCACTGTAAATTTTGGCTTTCAGCCTGAGTGGCTAGGGGAGACAGGTTTTTTGGGACCTTCCTAGCCCTCTGAGGAGAGCTTTAGGAGATCATAGAAGAGAAACACGCAAAGCCAACAGATCCCTTCAGTTTCTCCCATTTGTCAATCACATAGCAGGGTAGATTCCTCCACATAAAAAGGAATCTGATCTCTTGCTGGCGTTTCAGATACATGTTATTTTAATCTTTTACTTTTAATTATGAGAACAAAGATGCAAAGGAAGAGGACAAGGTAAAGTTACAGTGGAAGGACAATCACCGATAAACAGAATTCTCAGTAGTCCTATTGCTGATATCTTAACTTTGAACTGTCAGCTAAAGAACATTAAAATAATAAAACAGAACCTATGTACAATTGCTTTGTCCCTCAAGTCCCCAGATTGTAGTGCATAATATTTCTTAGCAGCACACAAAGCAATCTAAAGACATAACACTTATGTAACTCCTTAAACATTGAAGGCAAAGTACTTTTTTACATTTCCATTCACATGCATATTACTTTAAGTTAACCTCAAAAGTTTAAGTGGTTTGTTTCTCTTAAGAATTAGAGTCAAAGGAGCACAGTAAAAGCGGTATTAGAGTGGCAATTATTGTTTTCATAGGCCCACCAAAATATGAGGGACATGGAATGGAAAAGCTTTGGCCTAAATTCAAGGAGACCCTACCCCTGAAGTTTCCTGGCATAAGTCCAACTCTAGTCTCCAGGAAAACTAGTTTGTCCAATCCAGGTCATTGTCTGTAGTGCCAATATACTTTTATTTTGCACGCAGTCTCTGTTGTTGGTATCATGTTTCTGTATTAAAGATCCTGGAATCTGCATATCCTTTATTGCAGTCAGGATGGTGAAGAGCGTCCTCTCGATTCACCTCACAATTAAAGGGTAATGCAGAGAACCCTGTCCTCTAAGCAGGTCATTGTTGTTGTCAAGTCTTCTTAGTGTTAAGGGAAGTCTCTTTTGAGCAGGTCGATGTCAGAGCTGTGGTAGTGTCTTCCTGGTAGAGGATTGCTTCCAGGTGTTGTTATAAAAAACCATGTATGTTTTCTAGGTGGATTCCCTGGTTCAGGGGTGAATGGAGGATGCCCATTCTTCTGAGGCCTGTGCCAGGTCATTATATCAATATTTAGGGTGTACGGTCCCATTGTACTACAATATTTGTGTGTTCCAATCCAGATAGATGGTTTTTACTCCCTTCGTCTTTATTGGCCTTTCGGCCTTAGTGGCTCCATGAAACAGTGTTTTGGGCCCTTCCTAGGTCTCTAAGGAGAGCTTCAGAGGACCAGAGAAGAGAAAAACGCAAAATCAACAGGTCCATTTAGCTTCTCCCAGTCACACTCGCACAGCAGTGCAAACTCCTACACAAACAAAGGATTCAGCTCTCTGAGTCGGGTGCCTGATAGCTGGTCTCCACTCACTCTGTCATTCTTGGCATTTCGGCTTGAGTGGCTCCAGGAGAGAGTTTTTGGGGGTCCTTCCTAGATCCTGAGGAAAGATTCAGCAGATTAGAGAATAGACACTGTAGTATCAAATAATTAAGGATGGGGCTGGATGGCGATGGATGGCGATGGATTACTCTCTGCCATCCCAGGCCACGTGGCTCCGCAACCCCATCCAGCCAACTGGTCCCTTCAGCTTCTCCTAGTTGCCAAATGTACAGCAGGGCATATTGCTCCACTGACAAAGGAATGAGCTCTCTAACTGGCATGCCTGATAGCCAGTTATCACTCACTCGTCATTCTTGGCATTTCGGCTTGAGTGTCTCTTGGAGGCAATGTTTTGGGGCTCTTCCTAGAACTCTGAGGAGAGTTTCAGAAGCTCAAAGAAGAGGAACATGCAAAGGCAAGAGGTTCCTTCAGCTTCTCATAGTCTCCAATCGCATAGCAGGGTGGAATCCTCCCTAGACAAAGGAGACAGCTCTCTGGCTGGCGTCCCTGATAGCTGGTTTTTACTCCCTCCGTTTTTCTTGGCCTTTCGGCCTCAGTGGCTCCAGGTGACAGTTTTTTTTTTGACTCTTCCTAGCAATCTGAAAAGAACTTCAGAAGACCAGAGAAGAGAAACAGGCAAAGTCAACAGGTCCCTTTAGCGTCTACCAGTCACTAATCGCACAGCAGGGTAGACTTCTCCATAGACAAAGGATTCATCTCTCTGGCTGGTGTGCCTCATAACCGATCTTCACTCACTCCATCATTCTTTGCATTTCGGCTTGAGTGTCTCCAGGAGACAGATTTATGGGGCCCTTCCTAGCACTCTGAGTAGAGCTTCAGAAGATCAGAGTAGAGAAACAACCAAATTCAACAGGCTCCTTCAGCTTCTCACAGTCCTCAATCTCACAGCAGGGCAGAAGCCTCCACAGACAAAGGAGACAGCTCCTTGGCTGGCGTCCCTGATAGCTGGTTTTCACTTCCTTTGTCTTTCTTGACCTTTCAGACTGAGTGGCTAGAAAAGACAGTTTTGGGGCCCTTCTTAGCCATCAAAGTGAAGATTCAGGAGATCAGAAAAGAGAAACATGCATAGCCAACAGGTCCCTTCAACTTGTCCCAGTCGCCAATATCACAGCAGGGCTGACTCCTCTACAGCCAAAGTAGTCACCTCTCTGACTGGAGTCTATGATAGCTGCTTTTTACTCACTCTGTCATTCTGGCATATTGGCCAGAGTGCCTCCAGGAGACAGCTTTTTGGGCTCTTCCTAACCTTCTGAGGAGAGCTTCTGAATATCAGAAAAGACAAACATGCAAAGCCAACAGGTTCCTAAAGCATCTCCGATTTGCCAATCACACAGCAGGGCAGATTCCTCCACAAACAAAGGAGTCTGCTCTCTCTTGCTGGCATTGTTGATAGCTCGTTTTTACTCCTTCCGTCTTTCTTGACATTTCAGCTTGAGTGGCCCTGGGAGGAAGATTTTTGGGCCCTTCCTAGCACTCTGTGGAGAGCTTCAGGAGACCAGAGTAGAGAAACACTCAACGCCAATAAGTCCCTTCAGCTTCTCCCATTATCCAATCTCACATCAGGGGAGACTCCTCTACAGACAAAGAAGTCAGCTCTATGGCTGGCATTACTTAAAGCCTGTTTTCACTCACTTTGACATTCTTTGCCTTTTGCCTGAGTGGCTCCAGGAGACAGTGTTTGTCGGCCCCTTCCTAACCCTCTGAGGTGAGCTTCAGGAGATCAAGAAAGAGAAACATGCAAAGCCAATCTCACAGCAGGGTGGACTACACACATACAATGGAGTCAACTCTCTGGCTGGCATGCCTGATAGCCGTTCTTCACTTACTCCTTCATTCTTGGCCTTTCGCCCTGAGTGGTTCAGGACACAGGTTTTTTTAGGACCTTCCTAACCCTCTGCAGGATAGCTTTAGGAGAACATAGAAGAGAAACTTGCAGAGACAACACTTCCATTTAGCTTCTTCTCATCGCCAATTTCACATCAGGGTGGACTCCTCCAAAAATAAAGGAATCAGCTCTCTTACTCGCTTCCCTGATAGCCAGTTTTCACTTCCTCTATCTTTCTTGGCCTTTGGACTTTAACAGCTCCAGGAGACAGTTTTTGGGGCTCTTCCTGGCCCTCTGAGGAGAGCTTCAGGAGATCAGAGAAGAGAAACATGCAAAGTCAAAAGCTTCCTTAAGCTTCTCCCAGTCGCCAATCTTAGAGCAGGGTGGACTCCTACTCAGAGAAACAAGTCAGCTCTATGGCTGGCGTGACTGATAGATGTTCTTCAATCACACCTCCTTCTTGGCTTTTCAACCTGAGTGGCTCCAAGAGACAGTTTCTTTAGGCCCTTCCTAGCCCTCTGAGGAGATCAGAGGGAGCAGATCAGAGAAGAGAAAATTGCAAAGCTCACAAGTCCCTTCAGCTTCTCCAAGTTGCCTATCTCACAGCAGGGCATACTCCTCCACAGAAAAAGGATTCTGCTGTCTTGCTGACATTTCTGATAGATGGTTTCCACTTCCTGTGTTTTTCTTGGCATTTCGGCCTTAATAGCTCCAGGAGAGAGATTTTTGGGACCTAAGACCACAGAAGAGAAACATGCGAAGCCAATAAGTCCCTTCAGCCAATCTCACAACTTCTACAGACAAAGGAGTTAGCTCTATGGCTGGCGTCCATTAAAGCCTGTTTTCACTCATGCTGACATTCTTACCCTTTCAGCCTGAGTGGCTGAAGGAGATAGTTTTTTGGCCCCTTCTTAGCCCTCTGAAATGAGCTTCTGGGGGATCAAAGAAGAGAAACATGCAAGGTCAATCTCACAGCAGAGCAGACTCCACACAGACAGTGGAGTCTACTGTCTGGCTGGCATGCCTCACTCTGTCATTCTTGGCCTTTTAGCCAGAGTGTCTACATAAGACAGTTTTTGGAGCCTTACTAACCCTCTCAGGAGAGCTTCAGAAGATCAGAGGAGATAAACATGCAAAGCCAAGAGTTCTCTTCAGCTTCTCCCTTTGCCAATATCACAGCAGGGCATACTCCTCCACAGACAAAGAAGCCAGCTCTCTGGTTGGCCTCCCTCATAGCCAGTTTTCACTCACTCCGTCAATTATGGCCTTTTAGCTTTAGTGGCTACAGGAGACATTTTTTGTGGCCCTTCCTAGCCCTCTGAGGAGAGCTTCAGGAGATTCTAGAAGAGAAACAAAAGCCAACATGTCTTTTCAGCATCTCTCAGTTGCCTGAGTATTTTTTAAAATCTCTTGTGGTTGGTTGTGTAGGATTTGGATGCATGCAGTATTTATCTCCTGGAGTTTCTTTACAATATGCACTTGATTATGGAAATATTCCTGGTCTCTGAAACTCCAATGATTCTTATTTTTTGATTCCTTTATTAATTATTTCTATTCCCATCTTATCACATGCTTTGTGAATTTTTTCTATTGTCTGTTTATTTATTTTTTTATTTTAATTATGACAACAAAGATGCAAAGAAAGAGGACAGGGTAAAGTTACAGTGGAAGCCCAATCACCCATAAACAGAATTCTCGGTAGTCCCATCGATGATATCCCAGCCTTGAACTTTCAGCCAAAGAACATTAAGAAAAACAAAACTGAACCCATGTACAATACAATTACTTTGTCCCTCAAATCCCCAGTTGTAGTACATACTATTTCTTAGCAGCACACAATATAATCTAAAGACATTAGACTTACGTAGCTCCTTAAACATTGAGGGCAAAGTACATTTCTCTAGTTCCATGCACATGCTAACTAGTTTAAGTTAACCTCAAAAGTTTTAGTGGGTTGTTTTTCTTAAGGATTGGAGTCAAGGGAACATAGTAAAAAATGGTATTAAAGTGGCATTTGTTTGCATAGGCCCACCAAAACATAAGGGACATGGAAAGACAAATTATGGTCTAAATACAAGGAGACCCTACCCCTGAAGTTTCCTGGCACAGGACTGACTCTAGGCTCCAGGCAAATTAGTTTGTCCAGTTCAAGTCATCGTCTGTAGTGGCAATACACCTCCATTCCTCACATAGTCTCTGTTGTTGGTATCATGCTTCTGTATTAAAGATCCTGGAGTCTGCATATTCCATATTGCAGTCAGGATGGTGCATAGCATCCTCTCGTTTCAGCTCACACTTAAGGGGCACTAGAGAGAACCATGTCCTGTAGAGCAGGTCATTGTTGCTGTCAAGTCTTCTCAGTGTAAACGGAAGTCTCTTTTTAAGAGGTCGATGTCAGACCCTTGGTAGTGTCTTTCCTGGTAGAGGACTGCTTCCAGCTGTTGCTATAAAAGACCTTGGATGTTTCGTAGATAGATTGCCTGGTTCCGGCGTGAATCGAGGATGCCCATTCTTCTGAGGCCTGTGCCAGGTCATTATATCAATGTTCAGGGTGTAAGGTACATTGTACTGAGATTTATTAGATAAGAACTTATCTGTATGTATGGTGTTTTCCCATTTTAATGTGTCTATGCAAACAAGGATCAATGCCATGGGGCGTTATTGGTGCATCTGGAGGCAATAGGAACAAGACCAGAAATTTCCATGACATAGTTCAATCATAGGCATCAAACTGAGGGACAGTTCCACCAACAATCCTTACTGAACAGCTTACAAAGAAAAGATAAGATAAAAAGTGAATAGAAACATCATGGTAGAAGAATATAGAGAGAGTTACATCAGTTAAAGAGAATACCCATAAAATATTCAAAAGATATATGTGTTCAATTTGTGTCCTTTTAAATAGTTCTGGGATTTGTTAGATATACTGTATGTCTTAGGTCAGAGATTAGAACTATGTGTTACTGAAGTTAAGAAGGGTAAATCTGGGGTACTGATGGTTGGAAGGAGCAAATGTTTGCTGGGGGCACTAGTCTACATTGCAAAATGTAGACTGGTATGAAATTGCCAGTGACAGACTGAATATAGCTGATCAGCTATCTGCCACCCACCAGATCAAACTCCACCCATTAAGCCCAACCCTAGGCCAGTGTCCGGGCCTGGCCTGGGAGTGGGGAAAACCCAGGGTGCCCCGTCAGCTCCTCCCAGGAACCCACCTGGAGATCCAGAGGAATGGGGGAGAGGGGGGTCGGGTGACCCAGATCCAGGCTCCCCTACCCTAGGCCGGACCACGAGACCACTGGCCCAAGGGGGGGCCTGCTAGCTGCCCGTCCGTGCCGGCTAAAAATCCTGCTCCGGGAAGGGAGAGAGACCCTCCCAAGCCTGAAGTTCAGGGATTTGAGCCCCACCCTAGGCCAGTGTCCCGGCCTGGCCTGGGAGTGGGGAAAACCCAGGGTGCCCCGTCAGCTCCTCCCAGGCACCCACCTGGAGATCCGGAGGAATGGGGGAAAGGGGGATCGGGTGACCCAGATCCAGGCCCCCCCCACCCTAGGCTGGACCATGAGGCCGCTGGCCCATGGGGGGGCCTGCCAGCTGCCCGTCCGTGCCGGCTAAAAATCCTGCTCCAGGAAGGGAGAGAGACCCTCCCAAGCCCGAAAATCAGGGATTTGAGTGCCACCCTAGGCCATTTTCCCAGCCCGGCCTGGGAGTGGGGAAAACCCAGGGTGCCCCGTCAGCTCCTTCCAGGAACCCACCTGGAGATCCGGAGGAATGGGGGAGAGGGGGGTCGGGTGACCCAGATCCAGGCCCCCCTACCCTAGGCCAGACCATGAGGCTGCTGTCCCATGGGGGGCCTGCCAGCTGCCCGTCCGTGCCGGCTAAAAATCCTGCTCCGGGAAGGGAGAGACCCTCCCAAGCCCGAAGTTCAGGGATTTGAGCCCCACCCTAGGCCATTTTCCCGGCCCGGCCTGGGAGTGGGGTAAACCCAGGGTGCCCCGTCAGCTCCTCCCAGGAACCCACCTGGAGATCCGGAGGAATGGGGGAGAGGGGGGTCGGGTGACCCAGATCCAGGCTCCCCTACCCTAGGCCGGACCACGAGACCACTGGCCCAAGGGGGGGCCTGCTAGCTGCCCGTCCCTGCCGGCTAAAAATCCTGCTCCGGGAAGGGAGAGAGACCCTCCCAAGCCCGAAGTTCAAGAATTTGAGCCCCACCCTAGGCCAGTGTCCCGGCCTGGCCTGGGAGTGGGTAAAACCCAGGGTGCCCCATCAGCTCCTTCCAGGAACCCACCTGGAGATCCGGAGGAATGGGGGAGAGGGGGGTCGGTTGACCCAGATCCAGGCCCCCCTACCCTAGGCCGGACCATGAGGCCGCTGGCCCATGGGGGGGGCCTGCCAGCTGCCCGTCCGTGCCGGCTAAAAATCCTGCTCCAGGAAGGGAGAGAGACCCTCCCAAGCCTGAACTTCAGGGATTTGAGCCCCACCCTAGGCCAGTGTCCCGGCCCGGCCTGGGAGTGGGGAAAACCCAGGGTGCCCCGTCAGCTCCTCCTAGGCACCCACCTGGAGATCCGGAGGAATGGGGGAAAGGGGGGTCGGGTGACCCAGATCCAGGCTCCCCTACCCTAGGCTGGATCACGAGACCACTGGCCCAAGGGGGGACCTGCTAGCTGCCCGTCCGTGCCGGCTAAAAATCCTGCTCCGGGAAGGGAGAGAGACCCTCCCAAGCCCGAAGTTCAGGGATTTGAGCCCCACCCTAGGCCAGTGTCCCGGCCTGGCCTGGGAGTGGGTAAAACCCAGGGTGCCCCGTCAGCTCCTCCCAGGAACCCACCTGGAGATCCGGAGGAATAGGGGAGAGGGGGGTCGGGTGACCCAGATCCAGGCCCCCCTACCCTAGGCCGGACCACGAGACCACTGGCCCATGGGGGAGCCTGCCAGCTGCCCGTCCGTGCCGGTTAAAAATCCTGCTCCGGGAAGGGAGAGAGACCCTCCCAAGCCCGAAGTTCAGGGATTTGAGCCCCACCTTAGGCCAGTGTCCCGGCACGGCCTGGGAGTGGGGAAAACCCAGGGTGCCCCGTCAGCTCCTCCCAGGAACCCACCTGGAGATCCAGAGGAATGGGGGAGAGGGGGGTCGGGTGACCCAGATCCAGGCCCCCCTACCCTAGGCCGGACCACAAGGCCGCTGGCCCATGGGGGGGCCTGCCAGCTGCCCATCCGTGCCGGCTAAAAATCCTGCTCCGGGAAGGGAGAGAGACCCTCCGAAGCCCCCTGTTTATTTATTTTAAGATTTTTTTTATTTTGTCTGTTCACATGCTTTGAGAAATTTCTCATTGTCTGATCATTTGTTTTGAGGTTCTTTTCCAGCCTCTTTTGCTGTATGGGTGTTATGCATCTCTTCTTCTTGATCACTGCTTCTATCTTTAACTTCTATGACTCTGTTGGAGAGGCTTTCTAATGATGTTTTCATTTAGCCTACCAAGTTTTGCAGTTCTATTATTTGAATTTAACGTTTTGCTATTCCTACTCTCTTGCCCTCATAATTCTTTTATTTTAATTTTTAATTTTTAATTATGAGAACAAAGATGAAAAGAAAGAGGACAAGGTAAAGTTACAGTGGAAGAACAATCACCCATAAACAGAATTCTCAGAAGTCCTCTTGCTGATATCTTAACTTTGAACTTTCAGCCAAAGAACATTAAAAAAATAAAACAGAACCCATGTAGAATTACTTTGTCCCTCAAGTCCCCAGATTGTAATACATAATATTTTAGCAGCACACAAAGCAATCTAAAGCCATTCAACTTATGTAACTCCTTAAACATTGAAGGCAAGTACTTTTTTACATTTCCATGCACATGCATAATAGTTTAAGTTAACCTCGAAAGTTTAAGTGGGTTGTTTTCTTAAGGATTAGAATCAAAGGAGCACAGTAAAAACGGTGTTAGAGTGGCAATTATTGTTTTCATAGGCCCACCAAAATATGAGGGACATGGAAAGGAAAAGCCTTGGCCTAAATACGAGAAGACCCTACCCCTGAAGTTTCCTGGCATAAGGCCAACTCTAGGCTCCAGGCAAACTAGTTAGTCCAATACAAGTCATTGTCTGTAGTACCAATACACTTTTATTTTTTACACAGTCTCTGTTGTTGGTATTATGTTTCTGTATTAAAGATCCTGTGATCTGCATATCTTACATTGAAGTCAGGATATGGAGTGTCCTCTAGTTTCAACTCACAATTAAAGGGCAATGGAGAGAGCCCTATCCCGTAAGCAGGCCGTTGTTGTTGTTAAGCTTTCTTAATGTTAAGGGATGTCTCTTTTGAGCAGGTCGATGTCAGAGCAGTGGTAGGGTCTGCCCTGATAGAGGATTGCTTCCAGGTGTTATAAAAACCTTGGATGTTTTGTAGATAGCTTCCCTGTTCAGAGGTGAATGGAGAATGCCCATTTGTCTGAGGCCTGTGCCATATCATTATGTCAATGTTCAGGGTATAAGGTCACATTGCACTACAAGATTTGTGTGTTCCAATCTCTATTAGATAAGAATTTATTTGTATGTATAGTATTTTCCCATTTTAATGTGCCTATGCAAACAAGGAACAATGTCAGTGGCGTTATCGGGCATATGGGGGCCATAAGAAGAAGTCCAACAATCCCCATGACATTGTTCAATTATAAGCATTAAACTGGGGGACTCTTTCACCGAAATTCCTTAATGAACAGCTTACAAAGAGAAGAAAAGATAAAAAGTGTATAGAATCCTCACTGTATGAGAGAATATTTAGTACGAGTTATAGCTGTCAAAGAAAATACACATAAAATATTCAAAAGACATATTTGTCCACTTTATGTCATTTGAAATAGTTGGGTTTTTAAATCCAATGCACGACTTTGGCCTGTGATTAGGACTGTGCAGTACTGAAGTTAAAAAAGAGTAAATGTGGGGTAATGATGGTTGGAGATGAGAGAGTTAAGGAGTAAAAATGAGCTTTGTAGGGGTGTGCGAAAGGGCAGAATACAAAATGAACATTATGCATACACAAAACATAACTTAAGGATAGTGAATACTATTAATATATACTGTGCACTTGGGGGCTAATGCCCCCACGCAGTTTTGAACATATAGACTGACAAGAAATTGCCAGTGACTACCTTAGTGCAACTGAGCAAATCTCAGCACACCCCAAGTTAGGACCCACCATTTCTGGCCACCTGGACTGGCACCCAGGGAAAGTCTGGAATCCGGGGCAGAAGAGGGGACAGCTGGGGGCCTATCAAGGCTCCCAGCACCCCGAAACTAGATAGAAGGCCTTCTACATGGGGTCTACCAAAACCCCATGCTGGCTAGAACTAGCTTCCAGATCAAGAAAGGATTCGGTAGAGAACCAGAAGCCAGGATTTGCCCACCCTCCACCCTGTGCTCTTCCCATCCTAGTGCTGGAGGGAAGGGTGGGGACAGCATTGGACCCCGTCCAGGTGGGACCACCCGACACCCACCTTTTCTGGCCTTCTGGGCTGGCAACTCAGGGAAGGCATGGAGGCTGGAAGCAGAAGAGGGGACGGCTGGGGGCCTATCAAGGCTCCCAGCACCCCACGCTAGGTAGAAGGCCTTCGACATTGGGTCTCCCCAAGCCCCATGTTGGCTAGAGCTAGCCTCCAGATCAAGAAAAGATTAGGTAGAGAACTGGAAGCCAGGATCTGCCCACCCTCCATCTTTTGCCCTTCCCACCCCATGCTGGGGGAAGGATGGGGAAAGCTTGGGACCCCCTCCAGGAGGGACCACCTGACACCCACCTTTTCTGGCCGCCTGGGCTGGCACCCAGGGAGAGCCTGAAGGCCTGGTGCAGAAGAGGTGGCAGCTGGGAGCCTATCAAGGCTCCCAGCACCCCCAAGCTAGGTAGAAGGCCTTTGACATAGGGTCTCCCCAAACCCCATGCTGGCTAGAGCTAGCCTCCAGATCAAGAAAAGCTCCTCATAATTCTTATTTGTTGCAATTTTGTTTGTTCCGTGTTTTCTTTGAGTTATATGAGCATCTTTTATATTTCTACTGTAAAGTTCTTACCTGAGAGGGTAATTAGGTGGTTGGTATTTTTGGATCATCATTGCTACCATCTTCATTCTCTAAGCATGGTGTGTCCCTAAGTTGTTTCCCCATAACTGCTGTTGTAATCTGATGTTTTCTATGTCCTGTCCTTTAATTAGGAGTGTGAGGCTATGAAACAATGTGGCATGGCCTTGCTCCACTGGCTCTTTGTCTTTTATTTAGATTCTCTTTCACACCTGGGCCCTATTGACTTGCTTTTCAGATCCAAAAGCCTCTGTTTCTCACCCTGCAGCCTTATGTCCTTGTGTAGGTTAAGCTGCTCTTGGTTCCCCTCTCGGGCTTCAGTTTTTTACCTGGGTGCTGGTGACATTACTTCCAAGTCCAAAAGTCTCCAAGTCTGCCCCCTGAAACCTATTGGATCTTCTAAATAATTTTAAATTAAAAATAATATTGTTAAAATATCTTTCATGGTGATTCAATAAGACAACATTTTTATTTAAACATAAAATGAGTTAATTTATATTTTTATTTATATTTTACATAAAAACAAATTTATTGTTAGTGGCCTTGAAATCATATTGAAAGAAAATATCTCCTTCCTAAAAATAATGTCATTATGGAGTTATCTTCGTTCTAGAGAAATAGGCAATACATTAGGTTTATTTTATGAGCAGTCAGATAATTCTAACCAGAATCTTGATGATAGATTATTGGAAGTAAATAAATTTATCTTTCACTAACTTTTATTTCTTGAAAAACATTTCATTATCAATATAAAATAAATATAACAAGTATAATTTTCATTGCTGCTATTAAGGAATAACAGCCACAACACATTAATAAAACACATTTTTCTAAAAAAGGCTTATACGTTTAGTTATTTTAAATGGGATACATTGAAAATATATATTATAGTTCATTAGGCAATAACATTTGTATTATTTGGTTCTTTTCCTCCACTGGAGTTTTTTTTTTTTCAGGTAACTGAGATTTATGACAAATTTATATCTCTTCTTTGAAGAGGTAGCTTTATTTTTAGTGATTTGAGATGTAATCGACATAACATTAATCTTTAACTTTCTGTAAAACACAGTAAAAAAGTTTCCTCTCACAAAAGATGATAATCTTTGAACTAAGAAGAACAGATTGTCAAATGAAACATAATGGTAGGAGGTAGAAGTTGCTTAAATATAAATATCTATTCTTCAATAATTGTTCCTGAAAATGTACCATCTGCTTTAAAAGAATAATCATTTGTATCAGATCATGTTAAAACATTCATGAGAGTGTATTTAATTTTCAAGTTTTCATTTACTAGAAACAATAAATATATTTAGCCAATATATTAGGTCAATATTAGAAAATTTCCAGTGTGCTACATGGTATATATTTCAACCAATATAATAACTGTAATAACTGATTTTAAATTACTGTGTTAGAGAATTAAGAGATGTCTTATAAATAAAGTTATAAGATTAAAGATATAAGATGGGATATTGGTCAGGTTAATCACTTGATATTTTACATGTTTTAGAGGAAATAAATTTTATTGAGTATTTACTGTTAGAATTTGGCAAATAATTGCACAAAAATAGGACAGGTGATAATAAATTGCTTTGTATTAGAAAAATAGTGTTAATCTAATGTTTTAATTAAATCAATATGATTAAAATTTGAAATAACCCACTAATGTTATAACTGGTTTCTGACGACATTTACCTTTGCTTTTTAGTAGACATAATTATTTTATAATATAATATTATCTTATTTTATGTCATACATTATTACATGAATTGTATTATTGACAGTAATAATAGTAGTAATAAATAATATAATATATAATATAAAGTAGTAATAATAGATAATATGTTAAATATTTTTCTGTGTCATCCTTTAAAGTCCATCTAAAATTTCTCTTGAAGTATTTTTATTAGTTAAAATATGATAGATTATTATTCTTATCTGATATAATATCAGCTCAAATTATTAATTTCATCTGAAACTTATTTGGCATAATTTGTTATAATCAAACTTTCTTTTAAATCACACTTTCTTTATGAATGAAAGCACTCCTAAGGGAATGACTTTTATTCTTTCATATAATCTTTCCTAAATCTTGCAAATGTCTTGCATATAGTAGTCTCTCGATCAATATTGTTTTTTGTTAGATTAATTGGTTGTCATGTATTAAGGAAGGAATTTAATACACAAGTCATTTTTCAAAGAAAAATCAGCCAGATGGTTTTTTTTTCATTTAAGTGGTTGACACTTTTATATTTATTTCAAGTGGCATGTGCTCTTTCTGTCACATGTCTTACTTTAATGAGTGGATAATGTCACCAAATGGTTTTTGGCTCTATAAGAACAGGTATGTGTTCTAGAATTCCGGTTATGAATGCCAACAAATGCCAAATGAATTTCTAACATAGACATTAGGGGAAAAATAAGGGAACATATGACTTCAGAAAAAAAGTGAAGACATATTCTCCTTGGAAGAGCTGCAATAGAGTCTGCATAGGAAAAGTTGGTGTGACTCTGCAGAAACAGGAAGAACAGCTGTCTCATGATATATGCATTGTGTGCCTTTGTGTGGATATAATTTTTATCTCACCTTTATTATTTCTTAAGTCAAAAATTGCACCTAGACTGGAGTGATATGACAGTGCAGATGGTAGGGTGCTTGTGGCTGACCTAGATTTTATCCATGGTACCCCATATGGTTTCCTGAGCCCCAAGAGCAGTGAATCCTGGCCACAGATAAAGGAGTAAGCCCTGAGCAACATTGTGTGTGGTACTCCGATTAACAACAAAAATATAAAAATAAAACTGAATCTAGCTTGTTCCAGTGTACTTACATGAAGAGTTAGTATTCTACTAAATGTTAAAGAGTATAATAGATGCTAAAATATTATTTAAGTTACCTCTAGAAAATAGATTTAACTTCTAGGCATTAGTTCAATTACTATTTTTTGTCTACTAACTATAAAAATGGAGGTAGTAAGTTTCTATTCTCTATTTCATTTTTCACTTAGTACTTTGGCAAGACACTTCAATTTTATGTTCTGAGGTTCCATACCTATGGAGTAAAATACTTGAATGACATATACTTTTGAAAGTAAAATTATTTTAAAGAAAAATGAGGAGGAGAAAGAGTGAGAGCCACACATTCTAGGGAGAAAATGGGTTTCTCATAGTGATGATAACCTAGGGTGAGCTTGTTACAAAGTAAAAGAACAGAATTACAATTTTTACATAGGGATGTGGATGACTCCCAGAATGCAGAATTTTCCTCAAACATTATAGGTCGACTTTAATAAGTCATTGTCATGAATGTGTTGCATGTGATTATAAAATTGTGATTTAGAAAGCCTTGATTTAATAACCTCTTTTAACATTTTTAATTCTATTACCTTGCATAAGTTATTGAACATACACAAGACTTTCATTTTCAAAAATGGTTGTAGACATAAGCTGGAAGGACAAAAATCAAAACATGAATTTAACATCCTCACAGTATACAAGTTTAATCATTATGGGTATGAGAGTTTTTGAAGCCATTGAACTGCCTTCAATATTTCAATTGTTTAATTTTAGAATAAATTGTTCTGTTTGTAATAATGAATGCAAAGCCTTTTGATTCACCTTTCTTAGTCATGCTCCAGGTGTGAGCATAAAAATAAAGGGAAAATGTAAGATTTTATGTTACATATTCTTTATTACACAAAGAAGTAATTTCTGAAGAGGTGGTATCAAGAGCTAAGTTAATTAATCAGAAATGGACATGCAATACGGAAGTGGAATGATCATTAGAAGTAACAGGGCAGAGGACACCCACATCATGAAAGGTGGTTTTAGGTTATGTTAAAGATTTTAACTTAAGTGTCACATAAAATGTGGTACTAGGGACTTTGGGGAAAAAATAAATGACTTACTATGACATATTTATAATGAATTAAAGCAAGAGTAATAAATATTCTGTGTCAAACAATAATGAATGGGAGCTGAGATCAGAAATCATTGAGAAGAAACTCATTATTTTAGGAAATGAGAGAGGGTGGTTTGGAATAACATCATATGCATAGAAATTGTGAGAAATAGTAGATACTAGATATGTTTTGTTGGTAAACAATAAATTTTCTGATTAGTGGGATAGAAGTTATAGGGGAGACAGGATTCTAAATTTATTACTGGGCTGAGCAATAAAAAGTGGAATTGATATCAGCAAAGAGGAAATCTATGAGGAAAGAAATCTGGAAAAATGCTAAAGATAGACTTTCTATTAAGAGTATCTATGTTGAGCCAGAATGATAGCACAGTGGGTAGGGTGCCTGCCTGGCATAAGATTGACCCACATGTGATCCCTGATCCCCTATCTGGTCCTTTATGTCCTGCCAGGACTGATCCATGAGCACAAAACCAGGAGTACACCTTGTGCACTGCTTGATGTGGCCCAAAATGTAAAGAAACAAAAAGAGTGATATATATGTATATAGAGAGATAGAGAGATAGATAGATAGATAGATAGATATGGATATTACTGGAGTTTAAGGAACATACGTCAAATATATAAATTTGGGGTCATAGGGAATATAGATTAATTTGAACCCCATTAGATTATAGATCAACAAGAGAACACACCACACACACACATAGCAGCTAAATAATTAAGAACAAACACCTGGAGCTGGAACGGATAGGGTCTTAGCCTTGCATGCAGCATATCCATATCATGTCCATAGCCTATTATATGTGAGTTCTGAGTGCTGGGCTGGGTGTGGAAAAAAAGAACAAACTCTTAGAATAAAATAACATTAAAAGTCTGTGGGTAGGGCCCGGAGAGATAGCACAGCAGCATTTGCCTTGCAAGCAGCCGATCCAGGACCAAAGGTGGTTGGTTCGAATCCTGGTGTCCCATATGGTCCCCGTGCCTGCCAGGAGCAGACAGCCAGGAGTAACCCCTAAGCACTGCCGGGTGTGCCCCCCCCAAAAAAAGAGTCTGTGGGTAATAGGACCGACGAGGAAAGGAGTCCAAGTCACTGAAATAAAAGTGGTGTTCTAAAAACCAGAGGAAGAACATGATGGTATGTGGAGAACACTGAAAATAATGGTGATTGTGTTAGAATGGTGTGAAATTGAGTAGGAATTTTAGATAGACTAGAGAAATAAGACAATGAAGAGGAATGATTTCATATATAAAATTGGGCAGAACTGATGAATTTGATTTTTAGTATGTTGAGATTCAATAGACGGTGCACATAGATGATGAGTTGGAGTTGAGAGTTTATATATTGTTCTAATCATTTCCCATTAATTTTCTCTGTACTTTTTGTGAGCTTCTATCATTATATTTTGAGAGTAGGGGTAGTAATTTACACAGTACAGAGATACAATCTTACATTATATTTAGTAACAGCTAGGAGAATTTTTGCTGTAAATAGTAAAGAAGTGATTGGACAAAATGGTTAATAGTTGGGTAAATGGTCAAATAGACAAGTGAAATAGTGATATGAAAAACTGAATCATGAAAAGTGAGTTATATATAGCTATAGAGGTCTAATATGAAACCATAGTATCTGCCTTTATGATGTTTTTTTTTTTACATATTTTAGGTTTGTGATATTCTCCATGCTAAAAATTAGAGCTTTTATTCAGATAATCTATGTTCAAATGTGGAAAGTAATAAAAATGACCTAAAATTATATAAAACTAAATACTTAATCTAACTACTCTAATTGATATATTATAAACATCCACTAGTAACATGTGGTAATATCTAAAATAATTGAGAAAGACTATCTAGAACCTTGATGACCAGTTAAAATGTGATAAGGGTCCAAATGTTATCCACATATTTTATTTTATGTATTATAGTAAAAACATTTTAAAAAGTAAAATTATCATATACTTAATACATGCAAAATATTTTTCAATATAAAATAAGAAATATGAAACCTCAATTTCAATATGAAATCTCAGTAAATATTAAGGAAATACTTTAGGATTCATGCTGTAACTTTGAAATAAATTGTTACATTCCATACATTACAGCATCCATTAAGTTAATCTAATTATATTTATGATGCTCAATACCTGCATGTGACCACTCACTATAAAAATAGGCAGATGAGGGGGAGGCGTGAGTGAGTTTCTGTCCTTGTGCTCGGCGTTTGGGCCAGCCCATCCCCCCAGAGACCCCTGCGGGCCGACTGGGGAGGCGTGAGTGAGTTTCTGTCCTTTTGCTCAGCGTTTGGGCCGGCCCCTCCCCCCAGGGTGGCGCCTTGAAAGGCAAGTTGAGTGACTCGAATAGACGGGGGAGATAGGACCAACCATCTGGACTCGCAGGTGACCTAGAACAGTCCACCCCCCTGGACCCTGGAGTGGACCAGGGACTCCCCAAGGGCGTGGACAGAGCCTGCAGGGTCGAACTGAGGGAACTCATTCAAGGCAGGCTTGGAGGGGGCGGAGCTCCATTGAATCCCAGAGAAAGGAGGGTGGATTGAGAGCTAGGCTTAACAGCGCCAGTAAACATTGTGGCCAGAAGTGGAACTGCACCGCTGACAGAAATAAGGAGCAGAAAAGGGACAAGACCCACTGCAGGAAGGCTGAACTCTAGCTAGCAAAGGGGAGGAGAAAGGGCTAGGTTTAACAAACTCACCCAACAGGCCCCTCTAGAAACACCTTCAGGAAGGAGACCAAAGCAGGCCGAAATTAGAAGCCACAGCACTCCAAAACACACCATTAAATACAAAGAATTATGCGTAAATCAAGGAGATCCCTTATAACTGGAGACACCATGACAAACCCTATCAAGTTTCCAAGTCCACCAAAACGCACAGATCCATAGGAAGAAGACCTAAAAGCGGTTATGAGGAAGGAAATGCAAGAATTACTTAAAGAAATGAAAGAAACCCTAGCAACCGAGTATAAGACATTCATGGATGAATGAATCAGCCAAATTAAAGAAGAAATGTCAAAGAACATGAGAGATTCTATACAAAAAGAAGTGAAGGATTTAAAAGACAAAGTAACAAGCCTTACGAGTAGAAACACAGAGTTGGAGAAGCACATCAAAGAACTCGAAGGAAAACTGCAATCAAAAAATGATCAAGAAACCAACAAAGAAATAAAAGGCAAAGCCTGGAAGGAAAAATCCAATATCTAATGAACAAGGACAAAAGAAACAATCTAAGAATTGTGGGTATACCAGAATGGGAGGAAATAGGGAAGGGGGAAGAACAGGTAGTCAGGGAGATAATAACAGAGAACTTTCCCACCCTCTGGAAAGACAATTCAGGACAAATCCAAGAAGTCAAGAGAGTCCCTAATAAAATAGACCCTAATAAACCCACACCAAGACACATAATAATCCAAATGGCAAAAAACAAAGAGAAAGAGGAACTCCTGAAAGCAATAAGGGAGAAAAAAAACCTTAAGTACAAAGGAAAGGACATAAGAATCAAACCAGATCTCCCATTTGAAATAATTCAAGCAAGAAGACAGTGGAATGACATATTTAATCGACTGAATGAAAGAATTTCCAACCCAGGGTCCAATACCCAGCAAAACTATCGTTCATATGGGAGGGCAGACTAAAAACATTCTCAAATATGAACGAACTTGAACTATTTGTGCAAACTAAGCCGATCCTAAGCGACTTACTCAGAGACGAATTACACAATCCAAACCCCCGATTGTAACAACAACCACTCCACACAATACAACTGCACAAAAGTCCTCTCTATCAATAATTTCCCTTAATGTTAACGGACTAAACTCTCCAATTAAAAGACACATAGTAGAGAACTGGGTTAGGAAAAATAAACCGGACTTCTGCTGTCTGCAAGAAACACACCTACAGTTACAGGATAAGCACAGGCTTAGAATAAAAGGATGGAAAGTAATTATTCAGGCCAATGGAAAACAAAAAAGAGCAGGGACAGCCATTCTTATATCAGACCAAATTGTATTCAACCTCAAGAAAGTGATCAAAGACAAAGAGGGTCACTACTTACTGATCAGGGGAACATTAGATCAAGAAACACTAACCCTGGTCAATATCTATGCACCTAATGTAGAGTCACCAAAATATGTGAGGCAACTACAGGCAAACCTGGAGAAACACATGAAGGGAATTGTGATAATAGTAGGGGACCTGAATACTCCACTATCGCCACTGGACAGATCCTCCAAACAGAAAAATAGCAAAGAAATAAGAGCTCTAAATGAAAAATTAGAAGATTTAGGGCTAATAGACTTATATAGAGCCCTCCATCCCCAGAAAGCAGAATACACATTCTTCTCAAACCTACATGGAACCTTCAACAGAATAGACCATGTCTTAGGATACAAAGCCAACTTATATAAGACCACAAAGGTAAGGATCATTAGAAGTACCCATTCAGATCACTATGCAACAGAGCTTATAATTGATGTCAAGAAGAAGCAATGGAGGAAAACTAATACCTGGAGATTAAACAACATGCTGCTCAACAACAGCTGGATCAAAGAACAACTCAAGGAAGAAATAAGAAGATTCCTTGAGACGAATGACAATGAAGAGACAACATGTCAAAATTTATGACACACAGCAAAAGCAGTAATTAGGGGGAAACTCATAGCAATACAGGCCTATGTCAAGAAACAGGAAAATAACAAATATAGGCAGATGAAATATAGAAAAATTAAAGGAATAATTAAATAATGCAAACTTAGAAATGAACAAGTCTTCATTTCTTTTTAATCCTTGTTTGAAAACAGTATATATCTTATTAAATCAGTGAAATTTGGGGCAAGATTTTTTTTAAATTATCTTAATCATCTCTAAACAAGATTAAACAGAAGCTTTTTGTTATTTAAGGAAGTGATTACTTTGCTGTTTCTTTATAATTATTTCCCAAATTAAAACTACTATTATACAGCTACAATACCTTTTTCTCATAAATATTTGGAATTTCATTTCAAATCACTAGGAAAGGTAGATACTATCATTAACCAGACTAGTAAAATAGTACAATTTTGAGGATTACAGGAAACAGAAATTATTCTTAGTTAAGTACTGTACAGAAAAAACATGTAGAAATTTATCAATATAATACACAACATCAAGAAGAAAAATAAAATTCCCATGATATTGTCAATAGATGCAGAGAAAGCATTTGATAAGGTCCAATATACATTCTTGATAAAGACTCTCAGTAAGATGGGAGTGAAAGGAACCTTTCCCAATATGGTTAAGGTCAACTACCACAAGCCAATAGCAAATATTATTCTCAATGGAGAAAAACTAAAAGACTTTCCTCTAAATTCTGGTACAAGACAAGGCTGTCCTCTCTCACCACTCCTATTCAACATAGTAATGGAAGTACTTGCTATAGTGGTTAGGTATGAAAAAGCTATCAAAGTAATCCAGATATGAAAGGAACTAGTCAAGCTCTCACTGTTTGCAGATGACATGATACTATACTTAGAAAACCCTAAAGACTCTACCAAAAAGCTTCTAGAAACAATAGATGCATATAGCAATGTGGCAGGCTACAAAATTAACACACAAAACTTAATGGCCTTTTTAAACACCGATAATGATAGAGAAGAAATGGACCGTAAGAAAATGACCACATTCACATTAGTGCCACACAAACTCAAATATCTTGGAGTCAACTTGACTAAAGATGTGAAGGACCTATACAAAGAAAACTATAAAACCTTGCTCCAAGAAATAGGAGAGGATACGTGGAAATGGAAACTCATACCCTGCTCATGGATTGGAAGGATTAACATAATTAAAATGCAGTACTCCCTAAAGCATTGTACAGATTTAATGTGATCCCTCTAAAGATACCCATGACATTCTTCAAAGAAGTGGATCACACACTTCTGATATTCATTTGAAACAATAAACACCCACGATTATCTAAAGCATTCCTTGGGAAAAGGAATATGGGAACCAATTATTTCCCCAATTTTAAACTGTATTACAAAGCAATAGTTATGAAAAAAGCATGGCATTGGAAAAAATCAGACCCTCAGTGGAATAGGCTTGAGTACTCAGATAATTTTCCCCAGACATACAATCACTTAATTTTTGGTAAAGAAGCAAGAATTCCTAAACGGAGCAAGGAAAGTCAACGAGAACAAGTGTGTTGGCACACTTGCAAAAAAGCTAACTCAGACCCCTAGTTAATAAAATGTACGAAGGTAAAATCCAAATGGATTAAAGACCTTGATATCAGACCTGAAACCATAAGGTATATAGAACAATACTTATGTAGAATACTCCATGAAATTGCATCTAAAGGCATCTTTAAGGAAGAAACAGCAATCTCCAAACAAGTGGAAGCAGAGATAAATAGAAGGGACTATATAAAGCTGAGAAGCTTCTGCACTTTGAAGGAAATAGTGCCCAGGATTCAAGAGCCACCCACTGAGTGGGAGAAACTATTCACCCCATACCCATCAAATAAGGGGCTAATATCTAAAATATACAAGTCGTTAACAGAACTGTACAAGAAAAAAATCTAATCCCATCAAAAAAGTCTGGAGAAGAAATGAACAGATACTTTGTCAAAGAAGAAATACAAATGGCAAAATGATACATAAAAATGCTCCACATCACTAATCATCATGGAGATGCAAATCAATACAACTACAAGGTACCAACTCACACCACAGAATTTTGCACACATCACAAAGAATGGCAATATACAGTGCTCATGGGGATGTGGAGAGAAAGGAACTCTTATTCACTGCTGGTGGGTATGCCACCTACTCCAACTTTTATGGAAAGCGATATGGAGATTCCTCCAAAAGCTGGAGGTTTAGCTCCCATACGATCCAGCTATACCACTCCTAGGGCTATACCCTAGGAACATAAAAATACAATACAAAAATCCCTTCCTTACACTTGTATTCATTGCAGCACTATTTAAAATAGCCAGACTCTGGAAACAAAAAAGGTGCCCTTCAACAGATGAATGGCTAAAGAAACTGTGGTATATATATATATATATATATATATATATATATATATATATATATATATATATATATATATATATATATATTAGATAGATATAGATATAGATAGATAGATATAGATATAGATAGATAGATAGATAGATAGATACAGATACAGATACAGATACATACAATGACATATTATGCAGCCATCAGGAGATATGGAGTCATGAAATTTTCCTATACATGGATGTACATGGAATCTATTATGCTGAGTGAAATAAGTCAGAGGTAGAGAGATACATGCAGACTAATTTCACTCATCTATGGGTTTTAAGAAAATTAAAAGATATTTTTGCAATAATTCTCAGAGAAAAAGAGAGGAGGGCTGGAAGGTCCAGCTCACTACATAAAGCTCACCACAAAGCATTATTAGTGCAGTTTGCGAAAAAACTACCTTGAGAATTATCCTAACAATGTGAATGAATGAGGGAAGTAGGAATCTTGTCTAGATTACAGGCGGGGTTGGTGTGGGGAGGAGGGAGATTTGGGACATTGGTGATGGGAATGTTTTATTGGTGAGGGGGGTGTTTTTTACATGACTGAAATCCAACTACAATCATATTTGTAATCAAGGTGTTTAAATAAAGATATGAAAATATCATGTGACTTTTATCTAGTAAATCTACATTCTGGAAAACAAACAAAAATTGCAAGAAGTGTAGAGAAATGCTGAAACAATGTTAAATAAAGTTTCTTTGAAAATGTCTCAAATTATTATGGACATTATTATATGGCATTAAAAATTCATGCCTTGGGTATGAGGAGTTAACACAGGATGTTGGGTGTTTTCTTTATATGAGGCTGATCCTGATTCAATTCCTCTTGTCTCATATGGTCCTCTAAGTTTACCAGGAGTAATTCCTGAATGAAAAGCCAGGAGTATTCCCTAAGCTCCACTAGATGTGGCCTCCAAACAAAACAAACAAACAAAACCCATTAAATAATCACAGACAAAAATTGTGCTTTGTTCTTATTTAGCTTTAAAATTTAGACAGTTTACAATTTTACAACCAATGTAAAGTGTGTGTCTTACACATTGAAGAGAGTGATATAGTACATAATTATGTTTAATATGCATTTTCCATTGCCCTTGAAGCATTTGAGTTATGAGAATAAATCAAGTATAATGTCATTTATATTTCTCATATTTGAAATCATTGCTTTTGTTAGCAGACTATTATACAAACTACCTAAGACTGTTGCATTCAGTTATTCATTTGATGTATGCTTAATTTATAGCATAAACTAACAAGGAAACATAGACAAGAATGTTTCTTGGATAATGTGACTACAATTCTATCTTACAAAAATTTAATTTAAATTTTATTAAAGCTGTGATGTTTTAGGGGATGGAACACAGAATGTAGGGCACTTACTCAGCATGCAGTAAACCCAGGTTTAATCTCTGGCATTTCTTCCAAATTGTCCCCTGAACCCGCCAGGATTGATTCCTGAGTACAGAGCCAAGAATAAACCCTGAACACCACCAGGTGTGGTCCCAAAACAAAAAAGAAAAAAGAAAACTGTTTGTACCTTGTTGTATTCCACAGTCAAAAATGCAAAGAAAATTTATCCTATGTATATAAAACTTTAGAATTTATACAGAATTTTAACTGTTTGAAATGGATTATACATTCTCCCCATCAAGTCTCCCCCTAGAGATTAACTAGGATAAATTTGTTTTGTCTGTTCCTTGAGAAATGAGGTTTATTTTCATAAAAACAGAATAGAGGGCTTGAGGTCACCAGGTCATTTAGTTCCCTGGATAATGCTGTTTTCTGTGCATTCATTTCTAAAACATAATTTGTTATAGATCTTATGATCTACTGGCTATTTTGAAGGTAGAAGGCAAGAAGGAACAGAGAAATGGAGTGTTTGAGTGAGTTTCTCCTTATTCTTTCCAAAAAAAAATTAACGTCTCTATTGCTTCTACAAAGCAGTTCTTAAAAAACAGAATGTAAAATAGTTACTGTTTTTTTCACTAACCCAATTTATCACTTTCAGGTATCCCTGTCACTTTAGGGTAATGATTTCACTAGTATAAAAATGTATGTACTCTATGAGCCAAATAGTAATTTAAATATGAACTAGGTAATTTGTGGTTTAAGTGGATTATGTGTAGAATGAAATATATGTATTTGGCTTGAGTAAACTGAAACTCTTTACTACCAAATTGATAAGCCTCTTAATTGAAGGTAACATTTTTATGTTTAGCTACTATAAACAATGCTATAATGATAACAAGAGATCACATATTATTAAAATTAGTGTTGTTTTTCCTTTTGATAAGTATATTGATAAATGTGGAATCAATGGTACTCATTGGATGAAATTGTGATTCTTAATTGTTTTGATAAGCCTCCATTTCACCATTCCATAGTTCATCTACCAACAGATTTCTACTAACAGAGCAGAAGGTTTCAAGTTATTCCACATCATCAATGTACTTGTTAACTCTTGTCTTTTTATAAGAGCCTAATAGGTCTAAAGAATATCTTGGTGAGAGTTTGCATTGCATTTACCCAATGATTAGGGATATTAAGTTCTTTTCACTTACCTGTAATTTTCATTTCTTTGTTTTGTTTTTGTTTGGGGCCACATATGGCGATGCTTAGGGCTGACTGAGCTCTGCATTCAAGAATTACTTTTGGCAATGCTTAAAGAATCAAAGCATGAGAACTGGCCTTCATTCTGTGTTTATAATTATAAAGGAGCATTATAAAATAGTTCATTCGGGGCTGGAGCAGTGGCACAAGCTGTAGGGCATCTGCCTTACAAGCACAAACCTAGGAAGGACTGTAGTTCAATCCCCCAGTGTCCCATAGTCCCCAAGCTAGGAGCAATTTCTGAGAGCAATTTCTGAGAGCATAGCCAGGAGTAACCATTGAGCATCACTGGGGCCATGCTAAATTTCTCTGTATCTTTCCAGTTTTAGTATATGTGTTGCCGAAGTGAGCACATCAAATTCATATTTTATGTTTTCCGTTCCTTTCTGGAAAATGGGCAAAGTGATTGTACTTAATTTTTTTCATGAATAATATTATAAATTGAATATTGTATCTAGTAAAACATAAATTAATTTAATTTTCTTTAATTTTCTTAACTTTTACTTTTATAACTATATCTTGCATAATTGTATTTTATACATATCCTGAGTGATTATGTTACTTATTAATTTGTTGAATTTTTTTTTGTTTCAAAGTTATCTCATTCTACCTATGGATATCTAGGGTGAATAATTTTGTCTTGCAGTAGGAAGTAAGTGAACTAGCAGTTTCCTACAGAACACACAAACCAGTTCCTTCAGGACTTACTCATATGACTACATGCAAGGATGTTAGAAATTATGCCATCAAGTTGTGTAGTAATGTGCTGAGTTTCAACTAAAATATTCTGTTTTTAAAATAAAGAAAATAGGAAGAGATATTTGAGGACAATCATCAATCTCTGAATAAACACTGTTTAATTTTTAATGCTGATAGAAGGATAAAGTTTCCATCACTTGCGTGACATTTTATGTTGATAACTAAAGATAGATATGAGCCTTGAATCTCTTTTCTTTTCTTTTTTGGTTTTATATATATATATGTATATATATATATAAATTTTATTTAAACACCTTGATTACATACATTATTGTGTTTGGGTTTCAGTCATGTAAAGAACACCACCCATCACCAGTGCAACATTCCCATCACCACAGTCCCAAATCTCCCTCCTCCCCACAAAAACCCCACCTGTACTCTAGACAGGCTTTCTATAACCCTCATACATTCTCATTATTAGGATAGTTCAAAATGTAGTTATTTCTCTAACTAAACTCATCCCAGTTTGTGGTGAGCTTCATGAGGTGAGCTGTAACTTCCAGCATTCTCTCTATTGTGTCTGAAAATTATTATTGCAAGAATGTCTTTCATTTTTCTTAAAACCCAGAGATGAATGAGACGATTCTGCGTCTTTCTCTCTCTGACTTATTTCACTCAGCATAATAGATTCCATGTACATCCATATATAGGAAAATTTCATGACTTCATCTCTCCTGAAAGCTGCATAATATTCCATTGTGTACATGTACCACAGTTTCTTTAGCCGTTCGTCTGTTGAAGGGCATCTTGGTTGTTTCCAGAGTCTTGCTAGGTAAATAGTGCTGCAATGAATATAGGTGTAAGGAAGGGGTTTTTGTATTGTATTTTTGTGTTCCTAGGGTATATTCCTAGGAGTGGTATAGCTCGATCATATGGGAGCTCAATTTCCAGTTTTTGGAGGAATCTCCAGATTGCTTTCCATAAAGGTTGAACTAGATGGCATTCCCACCAGCAGTGAATAAGTGTTCTTTTCTCTCCACATCCCCGCCAACACTATTTGTTCTCATTCTTTGTGATGTGTGACAATCTCTGTGGTGTGAGGTGGTACTTCATAGTTGTTTTGATTTGCATCTCCCTGATGATTACTGATGTGGAGCATTATTTTATGTGTCTTTTGGCCATTTGTATTTCTTCTTTGTCAAAAGGTCTGTCCATTTCTTCTCCCCATATTCTGATGATATAGATGTTTTATTATTGTAAAGTTCTGTCAGTGCCTTGTATATTTTGGAGATCAGCCCCTTATCTGATGGGTATTGGGTGAATAGTTTCTCACACTCAGTGTGTGGCTCTTGTACCCTGGGATCTATTTCCTTTGAGGTGCCAAAGCTTCTCAGCTTAATATATTCCCATCTGTTAATCTCTGCTTTCACTTTTGGAGAGTGCAGTTACCTCCTTGAGTATGCCTGTAGTCTCAATGTCCTGGAGTGTTTTGCCTACATGTTGTTCTATATATCTTATGGATTAGGGTCTGATATCAAGGTATTTAATACATTTGGATTTTACCTTCATACATGATGTTAACTAGGGGGTGTAAGTTCAATTTTTAGCAAGTGGCTAGCCAGTTGTGCCAACACCACTTGTTGAAGAGGCATTCTTTGCTCCATTTAGGATTTATTGCTACTTTATTAAAAATTAGGTGATTGTATGTCTGGGGAACATTCTCTGAGTATTCAAGTCTAGTCCACTGATCTGCTGGCCTGTCTTTATTCCAGTACCATGCTGTTTTGATAACTATTGCTTTGTAGTACAGTTTAAAATTGAGGAAAGTAATTCCTCCCATATTCTTTTTCCCAATGATTTCTTTAGCTATTCTAGGGTGTTTATTATTCCAAGTAAATTTGAAAATTGCCTGATTCACTTCTTTGAAGAATGTCACGGTTATCTTTAGAGGGATTGCATTATATCTGTACAATGCTTTGGGGAGTATTGCCATTTTGATGATGTTAGTCCTTCCAATCCTTGAGCAGGGTATGTGTTTCCATTTCTGCATGTCCTCTCTTATTTCTTAGAGCAAGGTTTTATAGTTTTCTTTGTATAGGTTCTTCACATCTTTAGTCAAGTTGATTCCAATATATTTGAGTTTGTGTGGCACTAATGTGAATGTGGTCATTTTCTTACGGTCCATTTCTTCTCTATCATTATCGGTGTTAAAAAGGCCATTAAGTTTTGTGTGTTAATTTTGTAGCCTGCCACATTGCTATATGCATCTATTGTTTCTAGAAGCGTTTTGGTAGAGTCTTTATGATATTCTAAGTAGAGAATCATGTCATCTGCAAACAGCAAGAGCTTGACTTCTTCCTTTCCTATCTGGATTCCCTTGATATATTTTTTCTTGCCTAATCGCTATAGCGAATTCTTCCAGTGCTATATTGAATAGGAGTGGTGATAGAGCACAGCCTTGTCTTGTGCCAGAATTTAGAGGGAAGGCTTTTAGTTTTTCTCCATTGAGGATAATATTTGCCACTGGCTTGCATTCCTGGGATGAAACCTATTTGATTGTAGTGGATGATCTTCTTAATGAGGCATTGAATCCTATTTACCAGGATTTTGTTGAGGATCTTTGCATCTGCATTAATCAGCGATATTGGTCTGTAATTCTTTTTCCGTAGCATCTCTGTCTGGTTTTGTTATCAAGGTGATGTTGGCTTCATAAAAGCTATTTGGAAGTGTTCCCGTTTTTTTGATTTCATGAAAGATTCTTCCCAGGATGGGCAGTATTTCCTCTAGGAAAGTTTGAAAGAATTCATTAGTGAATTCATCTGGGCCAGGGCTTTTGTTTTTGGGCAGACATTTGATTACCATTTTAATTTAATCAATAGTGATGGGGGTGTTTAGATATGCTACATCCTTTTCATTCATCCGTGGAAGACTATAATAATCCAAGAATTTATCCATTTCTTCCAGGCTCTCATTTGTAGTGGCATAGAGTTTCTCCAAGTATTTTCTGATTGTCCTTTGAATCTCTGCCATATCAGTAGTGATCTCTCCTTTTTCAAACCTAATACGAGTTATCAAGTTTATCTTCTTTCTTTCTTTGTTAGGTTTGCCAGTGCTCTATCAATCTTGTTTATTTTTTCAAAGAACCAACCTCTGCTTTGGTTGATCATTCAGATTGTTTTTTGGGTTTCCACTTAGTTGATTTCTGCTCTCAGCTTTGTTATTTCCTTCTGTCTCACTATTTTTGGTTCCTTTTGTTAAGCACTTTTTATTCTATGAGCTGTGTCATTATGCTATTCAGGTAGGCCCCTTCTTCCTTCGTGATGTGTGCTTGCAAAGCTATAAATTTTCCTCTCTGAACTGCTATTGCTGTGTCCCATATGTTCTGATAGTTTGTGTCTTTATTATCATTTGTTTCAAAGAAAGTTTTGATTTCCTCTTTGATTTTATCTCGGACCCACTGGTTATTCAGTATGAGGCTGTTTAACTTTTAGGTGTTAAAGTTTTTCTTCTGTGTCCCTTTGGAATTCACGTATAATTTCAGAGCCTTGTGGTCAGCGAAGGTAGCCTACAAAATTTCTATCTTCTTGATATTATGGAGGAATGTTTTATGTGCCAGCATGTAGTTTATCCTGGAGAATGTCCCATGAACGTTGGAGAAAAATGTGTATCTGGGGATGGAGTGTCCTATATATATCTAGTAGGCCTCTTTTTTCCATTTCTCTTCTTAGGTCTAGTATATTCTTGTGGAGTTTCAGTCTGGTTGGCCTGTCCCGTGTTGCAAAGCCGTGTTGAGGTCCCCCACAATTATTGTGTTGTTATTGATATTATTTTTTAGATTTGTCAAGAATTGTGTTAAATATTTTGCTGGCCCATCATTCGGTGCAAATATGTTTAGGAGAGTAATTTCTTCCTGCTGTACATGTCCTTTGATTAATACAAAATGTCCATCTCTGTCCCTTCCAATTTTCTGAGTATAAAGTTTGCATCATCTAATATTAGTATGACCACTCCAGCTTTTTTTTGTGTGTGTCTGGTTTTTGGGCCACACCCGGCATTGCTCAGTGGTTACTCCTGGCAGTCTGCTCAGAAATAGCTCCTGGCAGGCATGGGGGACCATATGGGACACCGGGATTAGAACCAACCACCTTTGGTCCTGGATCAGCTGCTTGCAAGGCAAACGCCACTGTGCTATCTCTCCGGACCCCTACACTTCAGCTTTTTTATTGGTGTTGTTTGCTTGGATAATTTTTCTCCAGCCTTTTATTTTGAGTCGATGTTTGTTCTGACTATTCAGGTGCGTTTCTTGTAGGCAGCAGAAGGTTGGCTTGAGTTTTTTGATCCATTTAGACACTCTGTGTCTCATTTAGTCCATTGACATTGAGAGAAAGAATTGTCCTGGGATATAATGCCATCTTTATATCGAAATTTGGTGTGTCTTTTGGTCAGTCTTGTCTTAAATTAGGTCTTTCAGTTTTTCTCTTAAGACTGGTTTTGAGTCTGTAAAGTTTCTGAGTTGTTGGTTGTCTGTGCAACCATGTATTTTCCCATCAATCCTGAAAGTGAGTTTTGCTGGGTACAGTATTCTAGGTGAAGCATTTATTTCATTGAATTTTGTTACTATGTCCCACCACTGCTTTCTGGCCTTAAGTGTTTCTGGTGACAGGTCTGCTGTAAATCTCAAGGATGGTCCCTTAAATGTAATTTCCCTTTTTGATCTTGCTGCTTTTAGAATTCTGTCTCTATCTGTGGTATTTGTCGTTGTGACTAGGTTGTGTCTTGGGGTATTTTTTCTGGGGTCTCGATTGGTTTGTACTCTTCGGGCATGCAGGATTTGATCGCATATTTTCTTTAGCTCTGGAAGTTTCTCTTTAATGATGTTCTTGACCATTGATTCTTCCTGGAAATTTTCTTACTGGGTCTCTGGGACTCCAATGATTCTTAAGTTTTTTCTGTTGAGCTTGTCATAGACTTCTATTTTCATCTGTTCCCATTCTTTGACTAATTTTTCCATTGTCTGTTCATTTGCTTTAAGTTTTTTCTAATCTCTCCCGCAGTATGGAATTGTTATTTATCTCATCTTCCACAGCAACAATTCTATTCTCAGCTTCTCTCTGTTGGAGAGCATATCCATTTTGCCATTTAATTTGTTTACTGAGTTTTTCAGGCCTGTTATTTGACCTGTTATTTCAGTTTGGAGTTTTGTGATTTCTGTCTTCATATTTTCTTGGTTCTTATTAGTGTTCTGTTCAGCTCGATCTATGGTTTTTTTGAGTTCTTTGAGCATCTTCCATATTTCTTGTCTAAACTCCTTATCTGAGATTGATTAGTTGGTTGGCCATTTTCTGGTCATCAGAATTGTCATCTTTATTCTCTATTTCTGATGCTGTCCTGCGTTGTTTCCTCATTGTCACACTTGTATTGTGGGTTTTTCTACGTGTTATGATGGTATTCATTGGCTAAATGATGTGCGCAGCCACGCTCCTCTGGCTCTGCCCTTTCTGGGTGGGTCGACTTGCCTCCAAGAAAGGGGAGCCCTCAGTGGATGAAGCCTTACACAGGATCAAATCTTTGGCGTGAACACACAGCATAGAAGACAGTCCAGGGGGAGATGCTTGACTTCTATGATCCAGCTCAGTTTTTAGTGTGATTTTTCTTCTTGTTTCAGTGGCATTCTTTCTTTAGAAAGAGTGCATGGCCTTGTAGCATAGTGTAGCAAAGTGCTCTTCTGTAACCTCTGGGAGAGCGAATTTTCTGGGCCCTTTTTTGGCCCACTTCCAAAAGTTTAGGAAACAGGACAGGAGACAAACACATACAGGCAGCACTCACAGTTTCTCACAGTCGGGCCCCACTGGGATGGCGTAGTTTTTCCGAGCCCTGAATTTCTAAGGAAGTAGAAAAATGTTTTAAACCAGAAAGGCAGTAACAACAAAAAATTGCAATAAATCAAACTCGAACAGCAGAAAGTAAAAGGGTAAATAAAATCTAATTCAAATAACAAATAAAACTCACAAAACATTATGAAATATATAACAGAAATTACATTAAATAAGTAATGGAAATTTGCCAACTATACTTAGAGATAAAAATACATATAATAATACTAGACAGCAAAAACAAGGAGAGTGATAAAGATAACTTAAATTTGGAGAATTGAAGGGTGGAGAGTTCAGTGCCAGGAATTGAACCAAGGTACTATGTTTAGAAATCAATTAATTTATGACCCATATCTCTAACCCCCAAAATCTATATTTTTAACATAACACAAGAAGATTATTAAGAATATGATCAGCAACATAGAACTTAAGTTTAAAACCATTATTACAGTTAAGTAGGGAGTTTCTATGTTGTCAAATAATGGGCCCACCAATAATATTTCAAAAATAGTATTGAGACAAAGCAAAACATTTTCTGAAAGTATAATAAAATAAATCCTTAATCATATTTTATGTCCTTAATTATAGAAGGAAGTCTCAATGTTTTTCCACTCAGAAATTGACAGGTTATGTAGACAAAATAAATGGAAATAGAAAGATTTAAATAAGTATATTAACAGGCTGAATCAAATATGTAGAAAAAATTGTATCCAAGTAACAGAAAATGCATAATTTTGTCATGTTATTATGGAATGGCTCCAAAATCTGACTATATTAAGAAAATTTAAATGCTTTTAAATAGAAAATCACTTAGCTCACGTTCACTAAATTCTTTACAATAAAATAAGAATTGAGAATAAGTTGAAAGCCATTTGCTTTCAAAAATCCATTTGCTTTCAAAACAGTTATATTTAGAATGCCAAAAGTTATAAAAAATGGAAATATTGTAATCACTAGTATTTAAAGCATATTGTACAAAGAACTGTTAGTGGACCAATATGAGAAGCCTGGTACCCACATTTTTAACATATTGACCTTTTCTCTCTTGAGAGGTAGAAAATATGAAAGAAGTAATGACCTTAGAAAAATATAAGATATTGTGTATTATTTTTGGTTTTTATATTAATCCTGTACTAAAATATAGAAGGGATGATATATCACAAAGAATGAAAATTACACACAGAAGTACATATAATTCATAGGTATATATGTTTGATATATAACATTAGAAATGTCATGGTTAATAAAATAAATAATTATTCATGACCTACTAGATATCATAAATAATTCAAGAAAGTTTCACAATTTAAAAATATATACAAATAAATTCTCAAAAATATATTTTTATCTAAAATTTATTAATGTGTTCCTTCTGATGACATAGAGACAAAATAAACTTTACATAAATTTTAAAATTTGTTGAAAAAGACTGATAAAATTAATAGCAATTTCAGGTATAATTCTTAAGCTAGAAATTAAAACCCTCCGATTTCACTTGTAAATTTTTTCAATGAAATAGTTAACCAAGAATAGTAAGTAAACATCACATGGTAGATAAATGTCAAGTATTAACTAACATTCTAATAAAATCAGTAATGCATTTATAAACAAATGCCTGAATTATTAAAAAAATTCTGGATTAAAAAAACAACAGTGATAAATGAATGTGCATGATGCAATTAGTTACCTTGCAGTTATGAAGTTAGTTGTTAGAACTAAATATTTCGATCGTATTGATATGCCAGTTGAATGCAGATATAGTTGTGTTTTGTTTGAACAATAAGTGATAAGAAAATGTAAACACAAAAGATCTAATTTACAATGCTTAGCCAATAGAATATTGGTCCATCTCCATAGCTTCTATTCTTGTCTGTCCAACTTCCACCCAAGCCTTCCCTATCTCTGTCTGAACCCTTGACCTCTGCAGTCTTTTTCAGCACAGCAGCTTGAAAACCCAGAGGTAGTCTGGACCAGAGAGATAGTGCTGGTGATAGGCATTTGCCTTGCATGCAGAATATCCTGGTATAACTGGCATGGCCAGGAGTGACTCCTTTGCACAGAATCAGCAATAAGCTTTGAGCATTGCAGGGCATGATCCAAACCCACTTTCCCATATTACACACCAAAACAAATAAACCCTTAAAGTTATAATTGCTTTGAGCATCTACAACTATATTATCCCTCAAAGTAAAAGTCAAAGGTCTTACTGAACCATGTGTAAAAGTGAATCCCCCTATCTCTGTAATTTTATTTTATGAATCTACCCACTTCTCTCAATCTGCTTCATTCTACACGAACTTTCCTCTTCTTAGAACATACCCAATGTACTTCCATCTTAGATGATGTTCCTTCTGTTTACTGTTATTTTTGTCTCTGCGATTTCCCAATTATATGCAAGGCTGACTCACCTCTTCCAGTTATATGTTTAGAAATCATTTGTTAGTTAAGAACTTTGGTTAAATTATAGCAACACTTCTGTGCATTTTTTTATAATTTCCCCCTCCACGGGGTATAGAAATTGGGAAGTATCTGAAGAGTTGTGGAGTATAAAACTAAATTTCTTTTTGAATGAAAGAGATGATGATATGTTTGCTGATAAAAAAATCAAGTTGTTTGGATACAAATGAGGCAAGAAAAATGGAAAGTCACTCTAGTCATTCTGCAGGATACTGTACACTTGACTAAAGATTTGGGCTGAAGAAGATTTTAAACTCAGATTGTCCTGACACAAAATTCCACACATTTTTTTAAAATATGCTGTCAAGCTTCTCTAAGTTTCTTGAAGTACTATGTGAGAAAAGGATGTAAGAAGATAAAGTTCGGGGATCTTCTGAGAGTGTGTCTTTAATTAGCTGCACAATCTCAGTCAAGTCCTCTATTTGGATCACTTCCTTACTTCACCAATTGAAAAATGAATAGAGAGAGGAGTTTTAAGTTTAAGCTCTCAAATAGTATCGTTCCAAGATCCAACAAGTATTCTTCAAATGAGGCCCTCTGAGAGCTAGTGCCAACATTATATAAGTGCACAGCTTACCAGCATCCTCCTATATCACAAATCTCAAAATGCCTCTTTCACAGTAACACCCAAACTCACCTAAAGTCAGATATTTTAGAATATCTGACATCTGCTTAGTCTCTCAATGCTGGCAGAATGGCTTGAATAATAGTTATTTTAGGATTTAATTGCTGCACTGTTAAAAAATAACTAAACCTCTTTTGCAACTAAATAATGTCACATTTCTGAGCCACTTATATAACCAAAATGATTTATAGAAATAAAAGTGTATGACTTGGGCAAACATTTAAAAGTCTTAGCAAATTTTGTAAACATAGAATCCTCCATAGTTCGGGGCCGGGCGGTGGCGCTGGAGGTAAGGTGCCTGCCTTGCCTGCGCTAGCCTAGGATGGACCGCGGTTCGATCCCCCGGCGTCCCATATGGTCCCCCAAGAAGCCAGGAGCAACTTCTGAGCGCATAGCCAGGAGTAACCCCTGAGCGTCACAGGGTGTGGCCCAAAAACCAAAAAAAAAAAAAAAAAGAATCCTCCATAGTTCAGATTGCAGCTGTGTAGAACAGCACAACTTTTGAATATTGCATCTTTGTGTTAGGGAAGGTTAGGACATAAACTAAAGGACACAGAAGTGCCTAAAACTCTTAATTAGCTTGGTGACAAGTAAAAGTAATGTTAGGACCTTTGGAAAGACATTTGATGTACATGATCAGTTTCAACACAAATAATAGATGAATTATTAACAAAAAGTTAGAAATAAGTGAAATTTAGGATATACATGGGAGCGATTAAGAGAAAAAGAAACAAAGGGAAGTTTGTAGTAGACTTAACTTTGATTTTGCAAATGTGACTTATGTTTGAACTTTTAAAGAATGTTTACTGAGTCCGAAGGTAGGAGTATGGAAATGAATAGGCAACTCTAGAGATATAAAGTTAATATCTTTTGACTATGAATAAATATATTTTATCTAAAAATCAATACAAAGAGAAACAAAGAAACTCTTTTGCGTGGCATTCTTATTAGAACTGGGCATATCATGCATAGTAACATCCTCAGAATTCCACAAATTAAGAAAAGACCCATGCCACTTAAAATTTGAGTCTATGTATATGTGTTAAAATATTAATATTTTTGAAATACATTTTAAATTATAACAAATCAAAATATTAACATTACAATTAACTAGTAACTTATGTTTTATGTAGGTTAAAACCTTATTAAATTATATATTCTGAAATTTGATTTCAAATACTGGCACTTCCAATACTTGCAAATTAACAGGCTGAATAAACGTTGAAATAGCATTTGACTTCAATTGTACTTTGCCACAAAAGACCAAGAGAAATCTCACTGAGATCTACACTGACCCAAAAGCTAAATGTCAGTACCTTTAACTTCTCTTAAAAAAATGCCTAAGGAGCTTTTTTGCAAAAGCTGGCTCCCTGTGTGTGACACCAGGCGGGGAAAATCCGCGAAAGTACACCGGCCCAGTGGGGCTCAGCTGTGAAAGACTGTGAGTGTGACCTGTCTATGTCTGTCTACTGTCCTCTTGCGTGAAACTCTTGCGAGTGGGGCAAAAAGAGCCTCCAGAAACCTCGCTCGCCCAGACGCCATTTTCAGGGAGGGACTTCAGAGCATAAAAACCGGCTATCCTTTGCAAAAGCTGGCTCCCTGTGTGTGACACCAGGCGGGGAAAATCCGCGAAAGTACACCGGCCCAGTGGGGCTCAGCTGTGAAAGACTGTGAGTGTGACCTGTCTATGTCTGTCTACTGTCCTCTTGCGTGAAACTCTTGCGAGTGGGGCAAAAAGAGCCTCCAGAAACCTCGCTCGCCCAGACGCCATTTTCAGGGAGGGACTTCAGAGCATAAAAGCCGGCTATCCTTTGCAAAAGCTGGCTCCCTGTGTGTGACACCAGGCGGGGAAAATCCGCGAAAGTACACCGGCCCAGTGGGGCTCAGCTGTGAAAGACTGTGAGTGTGACCTGTCTATGTCTGTCTACTGTCCTCTTGCGTGAAACTCTTGCGAGTGGGGCAAAAAGAGCCTCCAGAAACCTCGCTCGCCCAGACGCCATTTTCAGGGAGGGACTTCAGAGCATAAAAACCGGCTATCCTTTGCAAAAGCTGGCTCCCTGTGTGTGTTTGACACCAGGCGGGGAAAATCCGCGAAAGTACACCGGCCCAGTGGGGCTCAGCTGTGAAAGACTGTGAGTGTGACCTGTCTATGTCTGTCTACTGTCCTCTTGCGTGAAACTCTTGCGAGTGGGGCAAAAAGAGGCTCAGAGGAGCACGGCCGCTCCGCTTCGCTACGCGGCCGTGCACTCTTTCTAAGGAAAGAACTCCATTGCAACAAGAAGGAAAAATCACACTAAGAACGGCGCTATATCACAGAAGCAAACATTTCTCTCTGGACTGTCTTCTCTGTTACATGCTCGGGCCTAAGATTTGACCCAGTGTGAGGCTTCATCCACGGAGGACTCCCCTCCCTTAGAGGCAAGTCAGCCCATCCAGAAAGGGAGGAGCCAGAGGAGTGTGCTGCCTACATCATATAGACAATGAATACCACTACAACACGTAGAAAAACCCACAATACAAATGTGACAATGGGGAAACAGCGCAGGCCAGCATCAGACATAGAGAATGAAGATGACAATTCTGAGGACCAGATAATGACTGAACAACTAATCAACCTCTCAGATAAGGACTTTAGACTAGCAATATGGAAGGTGCTCAACAGACTCCAAGAAACCATGGATCGAGTTGAACAGAACACTAATAAGAACCAAGAAAATATGAAGGCAGAAATGACAAAACTCCAAACTGAAATAACATGTCAACTAACAGGCCTGAAAAACTCAGTAAACGAAGTGAATGACAAAATGGATAAGCTCTGGGACAGGGTATCAGAAGCTGAGAATAGACTTGGTGCTGTGGAAGATGAGATACATAACAATTCCATACAGCAGGAGAGATTGGACAAAAAACTTAAAGCAAATGAGCAGACAATGGAAAAATTAGTCAAAGAATGGGAACAGACGAAAATAGAAGTCTATGATAAGATCAACAGAAACAACTTAAGAATCATTGGAGTCCCAGAGACCCAGGAAGAAAATTTCCAGGAAGAATCAATGGTCAAGAACATCATTAAAGAGAAACTTCCAGAGCTAAAGAATATATGTGATCAAATCCTGCATGCCCGAAGAGTACCAACCAAAAGAGACCCCAGAAAAACCACCCCAAGACACATCCTAGTCACAATGACAAATCCCACAGATAGAGACAGAATTCTGAAAACAGCAAGATCAAAAGGGGAAATCATGTTCAAGCAAGCTTCCCTGAGATTTACAGCAGACCTGTCACCAGAAACGCTCAATGCCAGAAAGCAGTGGTGGGATATTGTGACAAGACTGAATGAAATGAATGCTTCACCCAGAATACTATACCCAGCAAAACTCACTTTCCGGTTTGATGGAAGAATACATGGTTTCACAGACAAAAAACAGCTCAGAAACTTCACAGACACAAAACCAGTCTTAAGAGAAAAACTGAAAGACCTAATCTAAGACAAGACTACCCAAAAGACACACCAAATTTTGAAATAAAGATGGCGTTAAATCCCAGGACAATTCTTTCTCTCAACGTCAATGGACTAAATGCACCAGTTAAGAGACACAGAGTGGCTAAATGGATCAAAAAACTCAATCCAACCTTCTGCTGCCTACAAGAAACGCACCTGAATAGTCAGAACAAACATAGACTCAAAATAAAAGGCTGGAGAAAAGTTATCCAAGCAAACAACACCCATAAAAAAGCTGGAGTGGCCATACTAATATCAGATAATGCAAACTTTATACTCAGGAAGGTTGTAAGGGACAAAGACGGACATTTTATATTAATCAAGGGGTACGTAGAGCAGGAAGAATTCACTCTCCTAAACATATATGCACCGAATGAGGGGCCAGCAAAATATTTAATACAACTGCTGACAAATCTGAAAAATAATATCAACAACAACACAATAATTGTGGGGGACCTAAACACGGCTTTGTCAACACTGGACAGGTCAACCAGACTGAAACCCAACAAGAATATACTAGACCTGAGGAGAGAAATGGAAGAAAGAGGCCTAGTGGATATATATAGGACACTCCATCCCCAGAAACCTGGATACACATTCTTCTCCAATGTACATGGGACATTCTCCAGGATAGACTACATGCTGGCACATAAAACATACCTCCATAAGATCAAGAGGATAGAAATTTTGCAGACTACCTTCGCTGACCACAAGGCTCTAAAATTATTTGTGAACTCCAAAGGGACTCAGAAGAAACACTTTAACACCTGGAAGTTAAACAGCCTCATGCTCAATAACCAGTGGGTCCGAGATGAAATCAAGGAGGAAATAAAAAGGTTCCTGGAAACAAATGACAATAAAGACACAAACTCTCAGAACTTATGGGACACAGCAAAAGCAGTACTGAGAGGAAAATTTATAGCTTTGCAAGCACACATCAGGAAGGAAGAAGGAGCTTACCTGAGTAGCTTAATGACACAGCTAATAGAACTAGAAAATGCTCAACAAAAGGACCCAAGAACAGGAAGACAGAAGGAAATAACAAAGCTGAGAGCAGAAATCAACGAAGTGGAAACTCAAAAAACAATCCGAAAGATCAACGAAAGCAGAAGTTGGTTCTTTGAAAAAATAAACAAGATTGATAGACCACTGGCAAACCTAACAAAGAAAGAGAGAGAGAGAAACTTGATAACTCGTATCAGGAATGAAAAAGGAGAGATCACTACTGATATGACAGAGATTCAAAGGGTAATCAGAAACTACTTTGAAAAACTCTACGCCACTAAAAATGAGAACCTGGAAGAAATGGATAAATTCTTGGACTCTTATAATCTTCCACGGTTGAAGGAAGAGGATGTAGCATATCTAAACACCCCCATCACCATTGATGAAATTAAAACAGTAATCAAATGTCTGCTGAAAAACAAAAGCCCAGGTCCAGATGGATTCACTAATGAATTCTATCAAACTTTCCAAGAGGAACTACTGCCAATCTTGGCAAGACTCTTTCATGAAATTGAACAAACAGAAACACTTCCAAATAGCTTTTATGAAGCCAACATCACCTTGATACCTAAACCAGACAGAGACGCTACCAAAAAAGAAAATTACAGACCAATATCACTGATGAATGCAGATGCAAAGATCCTCAACAAAATCCTGGCAAATAGGATTCAATGCCTCATTAAGAAGATCATCCACTACGATCAAGTAGGTTTCATCCCAGGAATGCAAGGCTGGTTTAACATCCGTAAATCTATCAACATAATACACAACATCAATAACAAGAAAAATAAAAACCACATGATCATATCAATAGATGCAGAGAAAGCATTTGATAAGGTCCAACACCCATTCTTGATCAAAACTCTCAGCAAGATGGGAATGGAGGGAACCTTTCTCAATATAGTGAAGGCCATCTACCACAAGCCAGTGGCAAATATTATCCTCAATGGAGAAAAACTGAAAGCCTTCCCTCTAAATTCTGGCACAAGACAAGGCTGTCCTCTCTCACCACTCCTATTCAACATAGCACTGGAAGTACTTGCTATAGCGATTAGGCAAGAAAAGGATATCAAGGGAATCCAGATAGGAAAGGAAGAAGTCAAGCTCTCACTGTTTGCAGATGACATGATACTCTACTTAGAAAACCCTAAAGACTCTATCAAAAAGCTTCTAGAAACAATAGACTCATATAGCAAGGTGGCAGGCTACAAAATTAACACACAAAAATCAATGGCCTTTCTATACACCAACAGTAATAAAGAAGAAATGGACATTAAGAAAACAACCCCATTCACAATAGTACCACACAAACTCAAATATCTTGGAATCAACTTGACTAAATATGTGAAGGACCTATACAAAGAAAACTATAAAACTCTGCTCCAAGAAATAAGAGAGGACACACGGAAATGGAAACACATACCCTGCTCATGGATTGGCAGGATTAACATCATCAAAATGTCAATACTCCCCAAGGCATTATACAGATTTAATGCCATCCCTCTAAAGATACCCATGACATTCTTCAAAGAAGTGGATCAGACACTTTTGAAATTCATTTGGAACAATAAACACCCTCGAATAGCTAAAGCAATCATTGGGAAAAAGAATATGGGAGGAATTACTTTTCCCAACTTTAAACTGTACTACAAAGCAACAGTTATCAAAACAGCATGGTATTGGAATAAGGATAGGTCCTCAGATCAGTGGAATAGGCTTGAATACTCAGAAAATGTTCCCCAGAGATACAACCATCTAATTTTTGATAAAGGAGCAGGAAATCCTAAATGGAGCAGGGAAAGCCTCTTCAACAAGTGGTGTTGGCACAATTGGATAGCCACTTGCAAAAAATTAAACTTAGACCCCCAGCTAACATCATGTACAAAGGTAAAATCCAAATGGATTAAAGACCTCGATATCAGCCCCAAAACCATAAGATATATAGAACAGCACATAGGCAAAACACTACAGGACATTACAGGCATCTTCAAGGAGGAAACTGCACTCTCCAAGCAAGTGAAAGCAGAGATTAACAGATGGGAATATATTAAGCTGAGAAGCTTCTGCACCTCAAAGGAAATAGTGCCCAGGATACAAGAGCCACCCACTGAGTGGGAGAAACTATTCACCCAATACCCATCAGATAAGGGGCTAATCTCCAAAATATACAAGGCACTGACAGAACTTTACAAGAAAAAAACATCTAACCCCATCAAAAAATGGGGAGAAGAAATGAACAGACACTTTGACAAAGAAGAAATACGCATGGCCAAAAGACACATGAAAAAATGTTCCACATCACTAATCATCAGGGAGATGCAAATCAAAACAACGATGAGATACCACCTCACACCCCAGAGAATGGCACACATCACAAAGAATGAGAATAAACAGTGTTGGCGGGGATGTGGAGAGAAAGGAACTCTTATCCACTGCTGGTGGGAATGCTGTCTAGTTCAACCTTTATGGAAAGCGATATGGAGATTCCTCCAAAAACTGGAAATCGAGCTCCCATACGATCCAGCTATACCACTCCTAGGAATATACCCTAGGAACACAAAAATACAATACAAAAACCCCTTCCTTACACCTATATTCATTGCAGCTCTATTTACCATAGCAAGACTCTGGAAACAACCAAGATGCCCTTCAACAGATGAATGGCTAAAGAAACTGTGGTACATATACACAATGGAATATTATGCAGCTGTCAGGAGAGATGAAGTCATGAAATTTTCCTATACATGGATGTACATGGAATCTATTATGCTGAGTGAAATAAGTCAGAGAGAGAGAGAAAAACGCAGAATGGTCTCACTCATCTATGGGTTTTAAGAAAAATGAAAGACACCCTTGTAATAATAATTTTCAGACACAAAAGAGAAAAGAGCTGGAAGTTCCAGCTCACCTCAGGAAGCTCACCACAAAGAGTGATGAGTTTAGTTAGAGAAATAACTACATTTTGAACTGTCCTAATATTGAGAATGTATGAGGGAAATGTAGAGCCTGTTTAGGGTACAGGCGGGGGTTGGGTGGGGAGGAGGGTGATTTGGGACTTGGGTGATGGGAATGTTGCACTGGTGATGGGTGGTGTTCCTTTTATGACTGAAACCCAAACACAATCATGTATGTAATCAAGGTGTTTAAATAAAAAAAAAATTAAAAAAAAAAAAAAGAAAAGAAAAAAAAATTGAAAAAAAAAAATGCCTAAGGCAAGAATACTAATAATTAACAGGGAAATAATTTCCTAGTATTTTGACCTGAAAATCATTTTAGGAAAGCAAGAAACTCTACTAAATCTCATACTTATAATTATATTTTCTTGTTGCCTTGTCATATTTCTATTGGCATGGGCCTTATCGGTTCACTCTCAGGAAAACTAAAAATTACCAGGGGTTAAAATTTATTTCACCCTTTACCTAAAGAACAATCAATTTTAAGTAGGATAGATAATTTACACAAAATGAATTTATCATGTCATTTAAATTGGTCTCTTGCTATAATTATTGAATTCAATGACACTTTAAGAAAATTATCATTATATGCATAGCTGGCTAATTTACCCTGAGGTAAATATTTAACATTTATGTTGTCTAATTTAACATCTTTTTCCCCCACTTAAGCCATAGATATGCCCACTAGATAAAGTCAGATATTCAAATCTAGATCTTTCTTCTGTCAAAATCACATTATATTGCCATAGATTATTTTTTTGTCTAGTCCAGGCAAATTACTTAAGATCATCTTTCATATTAGGTACTACAGGAGTGTTACAAAATATTTTAGGAAAATATAACTTAAATCTTCATTTCACGGAGGAAAATGATGCTCACATAAATTTAGGGAATTTGCCAAGGCTCCTATAGCCAATAGACAGCAAAGCTCAAATATGCACTGACACTCAGCGCTCAGGGGTTACTCCTGGCTCTATGCTCAGAAATCGCCCCTGGCAGGCACAGGGGACCATATGGGATGCCGGTATTCTAACCACTGTCCTTCTGCATGAAAGGCAAATGCCTTACATCCATGCTATCTCTCCGGCCCCGGTATAGATTATTTTTAACCATCCTCTCAGAACAGGATTGAGATGAAGAGGAACACTTTTAATTAGGTAAATAGATAAATACAGTACCAAGTTAGGTAAATTTATAGAAACTTGTTAGATAATATAAATGAATATTTAAAATTGATTGACAACTTTTATAATTTAAAAGTATAATGATGGCCAGAATGATAGAACAGTAGGTAGGGCATTTTCCTTGTATGCAGTCCAAATGGTCCCAAGCCTGACAAGTGTAATTCTAAGCTCAGAGCCAGGAATAATCTCTGAGCACCATCAAATGTGACCAAAAACAAACAAACAAACAAACAAACAAAAAAACCAATCTCAAACAAAGCAAAACAAAACAAAACAAAAACAAAAGTATATCAAGAGGGCCCAGAATGACAGTGTGTAGAGAATCTGCCTTGCATGTGGCTGACCCTGTTTGATCCTTGGCATCTCATATGGTCCCAGGAGCACTGCCAGGAGAAATTCCTGAATATAGAGCCAGCGTCAAACTGTGAGCACTGCTGTGTGTGACCCTCCATAAATAAATTATATCAAGAAATACAACTTTTTACAGCATACTTATTTAGTATAGTAAAATTTAGTATGATTAGTAATTTAAAAATATACTCCTTTAGTATATTTTTATTTATAAAATTGTAAACAGGCCACATTTGCCACAGTTATTGAGTAATACCATTGTCAAGTTGCAGACAATAGATTGGTGTCAGTGCATATTTGAGCTTTGCTGTCTATTGGCTATAGGAGCCTTGGCAAATTCCCTAAATTTATGTGAGCATCATTTTCCTCCGTGAAATGAAGATTTAAGTTATATTTTCCTAAAATATTTTGTAACACTCCTGTAGTACCCAATATGAAAGATGATCTTAGGTAATTTGCCTGGACTAGACAAAAATCTAAATAATATCTAAAAGGTTATTATTTTTTGGAGGGTCACACCCAGCAGAGCTCAGGGGTTACTCCTGGCTCTATGCTCAGAAATCACTCCTGCAGGATCAGGGGACCATATGGGATGCTGGGATTCGAACCGATGACCACCGGCATGAAAGGCAAACTCCTTATCTCCATGCTATTTCTCTGGCTCCTAAAAGGTTATTTTTTCTCTGTTCTTTGACATAGGTGTTCTACATTTCATTAATCAGCCTATTGGATTAAACTATTAAAGTGAGCAGGATAAACATGGCAATTACATAAGCTGTAAAATGACTATTTTTCCTTTTTAGTTTTTGGGCAATATCCAGCTGTACTCAGGGCTTACTCAGTCCTGGTGGGCTCAGTGGAACAATCTGTGTTGCTAGAAATGGAACGCAAGTTGGCCGTGTACAAAGCAAGCATCTTACCCTCTGTACTATTATTCCAGCCCCAAATTTAAGTCTTTGAGATAGATCTTTTATTTATTTTTTACTTTCAGGGAAAACACCTGTTTGTTTATCATTTTATAAGTAGAATAAAAACAAAGATAATTTATTATTCTTATATCATTATATCTTCAATACCTTAGTGACTAACATGTCAATCTTTTTTAAGTATATTTAATAAAGCGAATTAGGCAAATAATACAATTTCAAAATAATTACTGTACTTTAAATATTTTTCATAGATTCACAAAAATTAAAATCTTTGTTACAGCAGCTATGTACGAGTTTTACAGACATAATAAATCTTTGGAGTTTATAGACATTAGCAATTGCTAATGACTAAAATTATGTGTGCAGTGATAGAAACAAAGATAAAACAGGATGAAAAAGCCAATTCATTGTAGCACCTTTATCAAAACTTATGGAAATAAATACATTTAAGTGAAAGGGACACAACATCGTCTTAATAATAAAATAAAAGTTACTATTTCTGATACATTTATGTTTGTAGGTCTGAGACTATCAATGGAACAAATAATTCTGAAATTTCACAAAAATTTTACCACTAAAATTAAGCAATATGTTCTTGGTAATCTGGTTGAATATCTTATTAATTACTCCTCAAGAATAACTTCATCTTTTTGTTTACTTTTGTTGGTTTTATTTTTGGGTCACACCTGGCAGAGCTCAGAGGTTACTCTTGGCTCTACGCTCAGAAATCACTCCTGGCAGGCTCGAGGGACCATATGGGATGCCAGGACTCGAACCACCGTCCTTCTGCATGCAAGGTAAACACCCTACATCCATGCTATCTCTCTGGCCCCTTATCTTTCGATTTATAAATGATTAGCCATAAGTTAACAAAATTAAGTCATCAAGGGATGATTTTTAACAATTGGTCATATGAGGATAAGGTTGTTTTGCAATAGGTATCTCTTGCTAATTGCTGCATCTAAATTTGATATCAGTTGTTTAATGGTTGCTTATCTTTTACATTACATACTCCAACTTTTTATCTTTACATTGATGCACACTTCACATTGTAGATGAGAAAGTCTACGTGTAGTGAATTTCAGAGTACAAGAGGGTAAATGAGTCATGAGGTCTAGAAATATGAAGAATTAGGTACCACATTGGAGGTCAGAAGAGAGAATGACAAGAACATCTTGGAGTAAGCATCATTAAGAAGGAATTAGGGGACACATTATTTGTTATATCTTAATTCCCTTCACTTTCCTACCGCTCCTTTTCTGCAACTGCCCAAAAGGTGCTCAGAGATCCCACAGTCCCTCCTGGAAATTCTCACTCAACATAGACAATGATTCAAAGCAAGAGCCTGAACCCTTGGCACCTCTTGGGTCTTATGTGGTCAGGGATTTTCCATACAATTTTCCTGGAGCTTGGGGCCCTCCAGAGTCATCCTCGGTAGTGTTCAAGGAACTTTATTATACTAGAGGGAATTATGCTAACCCCAGTACTATTTCTCTGACCCCCCTTCATTTTTTTAATTTAAGACTACCACAGTTGGTTTCTGTTGTTTGCCAACATGAATCTTTACTGGCATAGTTTCTTTATTTTTGAGGTGTCAGTTTCTTATTAATGGTCAAATAAAATTTATGTATACTGTTCTTTTATAAATCTTAGCTTTAGAAACTTTAGAAGTTGGGGCCAGAGAGATAGCACAGTGGTTGACCCAGGAGGAACCCCGTTCAATTCCTGGCATCCCATATGGTCCTCCAGCTTGCCAGGGGTGATTTCTGAGTGCAGAGCCAGGAGTGTGACTCCTGCATGCTTCTGGGTGTGGTCCAGAAAAAAAAAGGAAGCAGGGTAAAATGCCTGCCTCAGAGCAGGCAGTGAGGGAGGCTGGGAGAGAAAATGGAGACATTGGTGGCTGGAAAACATTTATGGATGAAGGGTTGTACATTTTAAAAAGAAATACATTGTAAAACTAAAACTCAATCACGGACAACTTGATAATCATGGTGTTAAATTAAAGGGGAAAAAGGAAGTAAATAAAATTTACATCTTACACCATATCCTCAGACCCTAATAGGCTGTAATGTGGCTTTTAAATTAATATTAATGGTTATAGATAAGGTTAAAATTTTTTGACTATGAGCTGAAAGCAGGAGAGAACATGTGAATGTAAATGTATGTTAAATTTCTAATCATATTAGCATAGCAATGTAAATAACAGGTGACCAAAATTTTTGGCTTTGTTCCCCACAGAAATAGAAAAATAACCACTAATTTCAAGGGAGAAGGAAATAGAACCATAAGTGTTAGATTTGTGAGAAATACAGCTAATTTTTGTTATATTAATGCATATAAAATTTACATATATTTTCAGTTTTTTAATCTTTAATAATTTATACAGAAGATGTTCTTAAGTAAAATTTAAAAACAGAAAGTATATGTTCCAATTTACTTATGTAGGGAACATTTATGTCAGAGATTTTTATTTTAGAACTTTAACTGAGCTACTGTGATAATAGAGTTTAAATGGTTCAATTAATTTTGGTCCCTACTAGCCTATATTTTCTTACACTTGGTCAAACATGAATTGTGATTCACAGTTTTCCAAATATTCATGGGTCAAGGAATAAATAAACACCTAAATATGATTTTATAGCATGAAAATATATTTGAAATATGAGAATAGATAACTCAATCGAAACTGTTATTAAAACTTTCTTCTAGAATCCAATCTCATGATAACTATCCTCTATGTGCCAAGGAGTTGTTAATAGAGTTTAATGGAAATTTGTTCTATCCATAGCTGATTCCAGGCTTTGATGCTCAGCAACTACCTGCCAGATCACATTTTCAAGCAATAATTTAACTCTTTCCTTGGAGAACACTTCAAGCAAATGGGAGTTTTCAGCCACTTAATTCCATGCCCTTTACACAGGAATTGCTTTAGGGACCATGAGATTTGGGGTTTAAAATTCCCTAGGACTCCTGTTAACTCTGGAGTTTCTATAAAATGTTCATTGCAAGCCAGTACCTGGAAACCCAAAATAAATACGTGCAAGCCAAACTGAAATACATTTAGGAAGGCACTTGTCTTCTGAACAAACTATATGTGACTAGGAGAACGTAATCACAGAAGGAAATAAAAGACTCAAGAGTTTCATATCACCATTTACCTGACTATAAAGAGAAAAACATAAATATGAATATGTGGAGGGAGAGGTAGAAATTTAGGAGAACATAATGGCTGTAAGAGTTTATTAAAATGGAATTTGAATAAGGTATGAGAAGTGTAAAGTGATACTACAGAGGGTAGGATGCTTGTGGCTGACCCAAAAATCAATCTCCAGTATTTCATATGGTACCTCAATACAGCCAGGAGTGAAACCTGACCACAGAGCCAGGAATAATACTTGGGCACCACAATGTGTGCCTCCCTCCAAAAATAATAAAAATAAAATTATGTGAAAGAAAAGAGAAGAGTATAAATGTTACCAAAATAAAAATTGAACTCACTACAGACATACCTTAGACATGTCATAAGGAAACTACTAAAACCATATAGATATTCATATAGACACTCATTAGACATGTTGTAAGGAAGCAATTATATTCATAAAATCAAAAACTTAGATAACAGGCCAAGAGATAGAACAGGGGAAAATGTGCTGCCTTAGCATCACATATGGTCCCTGAACAACCACCAAGGATGATCCCTGAGTACAGCATCAGGAGTAAATCGTGAGTACTGCTAAGTGTGTCCCTCAAAACAAAACAAAGTAAGACAAAAATATAAAATAAACTTGCCCCTTGGAAACTGCAAACTATCAGAAATCATTTGAAATGACTGAAGGATTTGAAACCATCATGAGACCATTGATATTTAAATGTATTGTCTGTATATCTTTTCATGCATTTGTTATATAGACATTAAATTCTGTATAATCTTAAATAATTATGCATCTATTATATCTGTGTAAGATTCTTCAAGGCAGAAAAAATATAGATCTTACAACAAAAATCCAAATGCCTAGAAGAGTGAATCACAAATTATTTAACTTATTGAAATAGAAAATTATGTACAATGGAAATGCATTTGCACAAAATTGAGGTGTATGTCAAGAGATATAAAGGGGCTGGAGAGATACTACAAGAGGTAAGGTTCTTGCCTTGCAAATAGTCAACTCAGTTTCGATCCATAGCATCCTTAAGGTCCTCTGAGTATGCCAGGAGTGATTGGTGAGTGAAGGGTTAAGAGTAATACCTGAGCATCTCTAGGTGTCTACCCAAAACAAAAGCAACAAGAAACCTAGAGATAATCCTTCTGATTTGTCTTTAAGTTCATGTCCATTCTGCAGACCTTTTAAACTGCACGACCAGTATTTAATTCTATTCAAATTCTCCTCTTTTCTTATTTTCTCTCATAAGACAGAAATGTGTGGGTCTTGATTTACTTGAAATACACATTCCTAGGGACTTGGCAGATAGCTTCAAGGGTTTGGAAGTATGCTTTAAATTCTGGCAGCTTGAGTTAATCCCCAACATAAGAATCCTCTCACTCCTCCCGTTCCATGCACTTAAAAAGCCCTGCCAGGGGCGGAGAGATAGCATGGAGGTAGGGCATTTGCTTTGCATGCAGAAGGACAGTGGTTCGAATACCAGGATCCAATATGGTCTCTTGAGCCTGCCAGGAGCAATTTCTGAGCGTAGAGCCAGGAGTAACCCCTGAGTGCTGCCCGGTGTGACACAAAATACAAAAACAAACAAACAAACAAAAGCCCTGCTTTTGACACAAACAAAACAATCCCTCAAGGGACTAAGGAAATAGCTCTAGGTACTACAGTATATGCCTGTGGGTAGGACCCAGTGGCCTATCCAGTGCAGCCCTGAATCATTAGGCCTCAGCATGGAACCATCCAGTTTGGTTGGCTAAGTATCACTACGAGTGGCCTCAGGTCTCCTAGCACTGTTTTGGAAGACTCAAGAATTCCAAATCTATAAGCACTATTAAGAAAGAAGCTAGAAAATCATATTTCCCAACTTGATATCTGTAAAAGATTACAAGTGTGTAATCTCTGTTTCCTTTTCTCTGGACTTTTTTTCTTTGAAAGTTGACTCCTATTTGAGACATAGGTAATACCTTGAAAAACAATTTCAGTGATTTTAGCTAGTTGCATATTAATCTTTTAGATGTATAGATTATAAAAGGTACAATACAAATATTGAACTTATATTGGCTTTTTTAAGTAACACTATTTGAGTACAACAGTAGAAAAGACCATTGTGACTGGTGTTTCCTAGCTAACTTGAGGAGAAAAATATATATATATATATATAACTTGAGAAAATATTGTTAAAGGTGAAATTTGAATTGAATAATGTTTTTATTTAATTTTTAATTATTAAAATATTTAAAATTTAATTTTCATTTTAGTCTATTTAGTTACTTTTCAATTTAGTTTAGATCTATAGTTATTAATTATTGAGTTTTTGGATATATAATATTTTAAAATCAATCTTACCACCTGTATAAAGTCCATCACGAGTGCTTCCAGACTCTGTCATCTCCCATCCCCACTCCAGCTTCCACTTGCTACCTTGACAGGAACATTATAAAGTTCTGTGGTTGTTATTTAGAGCTCATGATTAGTGTTATTGAGTCTGTGCTTTGTATATACACTCTAATACTCTCCCATATCACCAATATGACTGATGCACCAACCCCTGTTCCCCCATTACTTTCCTTTCTCATCTTCTTACTTCCTGACTTGATTTCTTTCCTTCTCTGTCCTTCTCCCTAGGTTCTGGTGTCAAGGGTGACCTAGGAATTCTTCTTTACGACATTACATTTCTTAATACAATTATTTTATATACCTCAAATTAATGAGACAATTCTGTGTCTGTCTTTCATCTTCTGGATTAGTTCCCTCAACATATTTTCCAGCTCCAACAAGATTGCAGATAATTGCATATTTCATCATTACTTGAAGCTGTATAGTATTCCATTTTGTATATGTCACACATTTTCATAATTAAGTTATGTGCTGTTGGATTCCTAGATTTCATACCTTAGGTATTGTGCAGTGAATAATAGTGCAACATACATAATTTTGAATGGATATTTTTAGTCCTGGAGAAAGATAGCCAAAAGTAGAATTGGTGGTCATTTGATAACTCAATTCTAAGTTTCCAGAGGACTCTCCTTACATTTCCCATACAATAAAAATAAAATACCTTTGACACAAGACCAAGGACATGTGTCATTATAGAAAATTCATTACATAAAAATAAGACAATGAAAACTTCTGATTCTAATTAAAACAATCAGTGTAAATAGACCAGGTAATTTTAGTAATGTCTTCATTTAATCTACATAAAGAAAACTGTTTAAGGATATGTATACAATTTTAAAGCTGCCCCAGGGGCCAGCGAAGTGGCACTAGAGGTAAGGTGTCTGCCTTGCAAGTGCTAACCAAGGAAAGGACCACGGTTCGATCCCTGGCGTCCCATATGGTCCCCCCAAGTCAGTGACAATTTCTGAGCACGTAGCCAGGAATAACCCCTGAGCATCAAATGACTGTGGCCCGAAAAACAAAAACAAAAAAAAGCTGCTCCAATTATTTATGAAGTCTGAAAACCAGAAAGTCAATAATTAGTTCAGGCTGGTGGCCCATCATTTCAAGAAGCATTTTTATAAAAAGTGATTCCCTCAAAGATTTGTTAAACATCATATCACAAAACATAAATATTGATTCTTGGGTCTAATAAATACTAGAGGTGAGATGAAATGTCAAGGATCTATATATGGGCACATCTCATAAACTATACTGGCAACATGTGGTCATCTATCACCTTTTGTTTTGTGGGCATGATTGTTTCTCAAAATATATGAATTACAGGTGGCCAAAAAGTATTAAAGGGCATTTATATTTGTGGAGATTAAGTTTGATCCCATTCTTTTATATAAAGTACATGTTGCATGAATATATTTGAGAACCAGAAATAATGTACACTTGGGACTGTTACCCCCACATAGGGGAGGCATGCAGTGCCTAATTTTTTCTCCCAAGAAATATCTATCATTGACCCTTTGCTTGGATCACTGGCGATATTTCTGTCATACTTCCTACATGGTAGTGACTCAACATTTTCCCCTTTAATTCATTTCTGCTTACTATAGATATTCAGCTTTAGCTATACTGCACTCACAAAGGAATTTCAGTACCAAAGCAATACTGCCAGAAGTTCCCTGCTGGTTTGGTATATTTGCAACTCAAAGCTCATCAGCTACTTTTGAGCTTAAACATAATGATTTCTGTCTTAGGAAACCCTCTCTGTCACTTTGAATACCTGCTTGCATACAGATTTGGTCAGTGTAGAACTAGATAATTTCACTAGGTATAATTATTGTATCCCTTTCTTTAGTGTTATTCTCATTCTATTATCAGATCATAGGAAGTGGGTCCTAGCCCCTAGCTAGAATACTATTTACCTCGGGTCAAGAATATTTGTTATCAGGAGTAAACCAGGATTCCTGCTATCCCTTAATTTACATTAGAAATAACACCTAATAACACCTAGGGCCAGGAAACTTCTTTTATATGTAAGAATTTAGTCTTCCTTTTATCCTCTAACTGAAACCTATACTATTCTAAGATTACAGACCACCTAAAGTTACGTGTATTTGTTCTGAAATCAAACAATGTACATTACACTGCCTCTCTTTTCTTTTTAAATACTCCTTTGCCTAAGATTAAATTTGTCGCACTCTTGCCAGAGATGTGTTGACCCCACACTTACTGCGTGTGGTATCATTATTTCATATTTGCCCGCTTCGTGTTTCCCACTTATTTCTAGTCGGAATTTATCTAACCCACTAAGGTTTTGCCTGTGGATGCAACACGTCCGTGGCATGGGACCAGATAAGAAGGACATGATTTAAGTTGGTATGGAAGAAACAAATTTTATTTTTTCTATATTGATTTTAAAATGTTGCTCTGGTGAATAACAGTAGGAGACTGAATTTTTCTTTGCAGAACCCCAAACAAATAAAATCATCTTGTCCATAGCACAGACATAATGTTTGTTCCATTTATTTCTGATATATTCTGCATCATTTATCAATAGAAATTAAAAGATTTTTTGAATATGAATTGGGAATTAATCTTTCCTTGTCATTTTACTTTTTCTCCCCATTCTATGTACTGTATTGGCCTTTAAGGGTTATAACCAGGGCAGAAGAGAAAGTGGCAAGGGCAGGGCGCATGCTTTTCTGGGGTTTGATCCCCAGCATCACTTGGTACCATGAGCACCACAACAAGTGAACTCCACCCCAACATGGGGAAAACTGTAGACTCCAAGCTTGGCCAGGTGTACCTCTCTCCCAAAGAAGGGAGTTAGTAAACTTATAGTGTCACAAATAGTTCATCTTTGTTTATCTTTTCTGATAAATTCAATGTATGCTCACTTTATATTTATAACTTCCCCCCCACTTTTCAGTTCTATCTAATCAGGATTTGAAAATGTTTAGATGGCACTTACCTGTCCTAAAGTATTCATCCTCTTAGAATTTTGCATTAGTTCCAAAGCCAAGTCTATGTCTTTGTTTGGCTAGGCTAATCTTTAATAGAGTATCACACATTTATGATAGGATGTCTTGAGACTGAATTGAATCCATTTATAAACCACCTGATATCTGGTAATTTATTTTCTTAGCCTATCTCTAATAACAACTCTTGAGAAAGCTATTTCCTGAGAAAGTTGTGACAGAGCAATCCTTATTGGCTGCAAGGACTCACACTGACTTGATGTTTATGGCTAGAAACAAATACTCCACGGATTTCTACAGTGATTTTCCCCTTGCAGTAAATAAAGGAAGCCAGACAGTCTTTACATGCCAGTGAAAGTGATGAAGTGTTAACTTTAAACTCAGCCTGGGGTTAAATGATCTCAGACTTGAGTGAATTACTGATTCCTAAGGGAAAGCATTCTGTGAGTAACAGTATGTTCATTCATCCTGAAGATGCACCAATGCAAGCCTTTCTTGTAATTAGAAGTTCTACTGAGTCTTCAAGAGTAGCTCTCATTTTCAGATGTTCCTCTGCTTTTACATAGCAGTTTTGGGTTTCCATTTTGAAGTCTTAGTGGAGGACGGTGGAGGAAACAGTTGAAAAGGTAGAGCTAAAACAAATTAAAATGATGTGAGTAGCCAAAATGGAATCACCAAATGATATTTTCAAAATCCTATTCAATTTTATGAATAAAATAGGATTGATAAACCATACATGACATTTTTAATCTCCTTTATGGTTATTAATAATTCTGACTAGACTAATTTTATTATTGCCATTTTCTAGGTAAACACAATGAAATGGGTTTGCTACTTAATCTGCTCTTTAGGATATAAAAATGTAGTTGTTGACAGCATCCTAGATTATGAAGCAATGCACCAAACACATATTTTCTAAATTATGACTTTCTTATTATGTGCCGTATCTCTTATTTAAAAAATTTCACTAAAAAATTAATGAACTTTTTTTCTACATCATTATGAGTTGGGCACTAAAAGTGGTTGGGTGCATTTTTATTTACTGTCTACCTTAATTTTTCTGTGACATTTTTATTTTCTTTCCTCACTGCCACCTCTTTCTGGGTATTATTGCAAGGGCACTGAATGTTTTATGTGACCTTTATCCTTTTCATCTCAGAAATAGAATGTGCACAGCTGTAGACTTTTAATCAATTGGTTTGTGAAGAGGAGGAGATTGACCTTGTAACTTAGATATTCTTTCTGGTGGCTATCTCCGTTGAGAACTCTAAAACAAAAAGGTAGAGGAAACCATTACCAACCGTAACCCCCAAGTGCCTTTCTTCTACCTGAAGGTGTTGGGAAACATGAAACTAAAAGAACATGGAGACAATAATCTTGCCTGTGGCAGTTACGATTTGAGAGGGCTTTTAACCTGCAAGCTATATTCTCTCTGTGAAGTGCAGAGAAATGCAAAGGATCCTTTCCTAGTAGGAATATGAAACAAACATGTAACACAGGATTGTTACCCTGAATATTTTAGTTTACAATAATATGTTCTCTAGATCTATAGCATAATGATGTAGAGAAAGGAAGATTTTTAGGAGTATGCTTACTTTTGTTTCTCTTACGTAATCCAACAGAATAGGAAAGGGTTCACAATTGCTATGGTTTAAGGGTCAGAATTTGAAGATCAGCTGTTACAGAATCATGAGAACAACACAAATTTGAGTTTCTACATTGTCAAGTAATGGGAATGACCTCTCATAGTAAATGCTTTGTTCATTTACCTGAGACAAATATTACTGTCACCAAAGTTAGTTAGAATTGAAAAGGGTATAGCAAATATTATTCATATTATTTGATACATGAAAATTATCATAAACTGTTGCTGTTAGAGTAACTTTGTTACCAGTTTCCTCTGATTTAAAAATATTTTATTGATAGTACAGTGAGTAAGCACTTGCCTTGCATGTGGCCAATTTGGGTTTGATCCCAAGCATTACACATAGTCCTTCAAGTTCTGACAGGAGTGGTACTGTGAGCAGAGCACTGACTAAATCATGAGCATCCCTGGGAGTGACTCCCCAAATTTTGTGTTTAATTATCCTTAAAATAAAGTTTTTTTTTATTTTGGGCCACACCCTGTGACACTCAGGGGTTACTCCTGGCTATGTGATCAGAGTCGCTCCTGGCTTGGGGGACCATATGGGACACTAGGGGATTGAACCGCGATCCATCCTAGGCTAGCTTTGGCAAGGCAGACACCTTACCTCTAGTGCCACCATGCCAGCCCCAAAAATAAAGTTCTTATGTGAGTAGACATGGGGGAAAAATAGGTGATTATGAATATATTGTTCTCTTATTTTTTGCTCGTGTTATTGTGACTACAAGAATCAGATATTTGGTTGTAGTATTTGCACATTTAATAGAGTTCAACAGGATATCACACTTTTATTTTATTTTTCTTATTTTTCTTTTTTATTGTTTTTAATTGCTTTATTTAAGAACCATGGTTACAGAATTGTTCAAAATTGGTTTTAATCATAAAATATATCCTACCCTTCACCAGTGCAACTTTCTTGCCACCAATGTCTCCTATTTCCCTCCCTCTTACCCCCTGCCTGTTTCTGGGACAGGCATTTTATTTCTCTGTCTCTCTTTCCTTTTTGACACTGTGTTTTGCACTTCCACACTTTTAAAGCTGCTCTTGCCTACATGCTTATTGGGGTGATGCTCAGTTTTACTTGTGTATATAAGTTTTTAGTGATCACCAGGGGTCTTTGTGGTGCTCACACACTCATCAGGTTTTATCACTCCTTCCCATAGAACTCACTGGATGTGGAACACTCCATTTGTGGTGCTTGCACACACCTGAGTGTACCAGAAATGACACCATCTGTTGTAGTGCCAGGAATCCCAGTTCCTTGGTCTGTTTTCAGTACATGCATGTTTCACTAAGAAGCAAATAAAAGGTTTCATATTTGTCAGGCAAGCACAACTAGACATTGAGTCCCTGAGCCATATTTCTATTTCTAAAAAAGGTATAATTTTCCAGATGTAGTAATAGTGATATCAATTTAGTCAATAAAATTACAAATTAAGGGTCAGAGTAATAACACAGCAGGTAGGGCATTTGCCATGAATGTGATGATCCATAGAATCCCATATGGTCTCGAGTACTGTCAGGAGTAATCTCTATCACAGCGCCAGGAATAACCTCTGAGTGCCACCAGCGGTGGCCCAAAGACAAAGCCAAAAATAATACTAATGATGTTAAGGAGATAGTACAGTGGTTAGAGTGCATGTTGCCCCATTTATACCCGAACATCAAATGGCTCCCTAATCATTACTAACTGTAGCCCTGGAAGTCACAAACATTGTCTGGTTTGAACCATGTGGCCCCCAAAACAGTGCCAGATATAGGCTGGTGATCACTGGCATGGCAAGGTCCAATCAATCAGCACAGCATCCTGGATCAAATGCCCAGTTGGCTGTGAATCACCAGGAATGTCTCCAAGTCCCTTGAGCAACACTCAGGAGTCTATTTCCCCAAACATAGATATTAATCTATAAAAAGGAATGAAATTACACATTGTAAAAAAAAACATTCCTGGTGATCTCAAAGGGACTTATGGGGTGCTGCTGATTGAGTCCAGGCTGCTATATGCAAAGCAAGATCCCCACTTTCTATACTACCTCTTTGACCAGTTTATTTAAACTTCTTATTAATATAGCATTTTACAACTTTATTACATAAAACACCCAAAAGCAAATAATGTGTAAAAAATAAAAATATAAATAAGCATTCTTAGTTCCAGAAAATATATTTTACACAGAAATCCAGAATATGCCATAGTAGGGGCCAGAGAAATAATACAGCATGTTCTTGCCTTGCATGTAGTTGGTCCTGGTTTGATCCCCAGCACCCTACTTGGTCTTCTGAGCCTATCCAGGAGTGATCCCTGAGCACAAAGCCAGAAGTAATACCTGAGCACTGCTGGGCGTGGCCAATATTTTTTCTTTATCAAACAAAGAATATACCATAGCAAGGTTGTATTAAAAATAAACTAATTTTTTTATTTGTTTTACTTTGGGACCACAACTGGAGGAGCTCAGAACTTAATCCTACCTCTAAACTCATGGATCTAACTCCACAGTGCTCAGGGGACCCATTGGGGTATGAAGATTGAACTCGGGATATCAACATGAAAGCCAAAATCCCTACTTACTGAACTATCAATTTAACCGACAAATCATGTTTATAATGATCAGAACCTTAGTTGCAAGACAGAAATGTTACTTCCACCTTTAGTGGTATTAGTTTAAAATATATTGAATTGCTTACATTGTAATTTCGCAATACTTTCAGAGAAAAATCTTAACATTTGTCTGGCTTTTCTTCAAAATATTTTGCATTGTTCAATTTTTGTAAATGCATATATGTTGCTACAGTTTTTATATAGTTGTTGTTATTACCAGATGTTTATGTATGACATTACTGTTCATCTTCACTTGGTACATTTAAATTTGCCTATCATTTTGAGAAATTATTTTGAATTTTTCTATTCCATTTTGTGACAGTTACCTGTATAGTGTTTGATAATTTAATATATATTACATATGTATTCATATAATTCCTTTCATATATTTTAATATAGAGGGTTTTTCTTTGGCATCTAATTTATTTCAAACCACATTGCATCCAATAGTGGTAAATGAGTTTAAAACCTTTATCTTGAAAGATATGAAACTGAGAGACTAAGGTGTTTGGACCGATGGACCAGCGTGAGTGCGATCTTCTTTGAAGGGGTATCTGGGCATTCCCACCTGGGAACTGCCTCTCTTAAGAAGCTCAGAGACTGAGGTTTTTGGACCCTCCTCAAGCAGGGTGGGGACATAGGAATGTGGATGCTCACTTTTATTCATGGCCACGCACTCTTTCTAACTAATGGGCATCACAATAACACGTAGGAAAAAAACCACACTACAAGCATGACAATGGGGAAACCTCACAGGCAAACACCATGCACAGAGAATGAAGATGATAGCTCTGATGACCCCCAAAATATCAACTATTTGATCAATCTCTCAGATAAGGAGTTTAGAATAGAAATATGGGGTATCCTCATGGAAATCAAAGAAAACATAGCTCTAGCTGAACAGAACACAAAGATAGAAATAAAAAAAAACTATAAAACCCTGCTTCAAGAAATAAAAGAGTACACAAAGAAATGGAGACACATACCCTGCTCATGGATTGGCAGGACTAACAAATTAAAATGGCAATATCCCCAAAACATTATACATAGTTAATTCGATCCCTCTAAATATACCCATCACATTCTTCAAAGAAGTGTATCAAACACTTCTGAAATTCATTTGGAACAATAAACACACTCGAATAGCTAAAGCAATTCTTGGGAAAAGGAATATAGGAGGCATTACTTTCCCTGATGTTAAACTGTATTACAAAGCAATAGTTATTTAAAAAGCATGGTATTAAAATAAAGACAGACCCTCAGGTAAGTGGAATAAGCTTGAGTACTCAGAGAATGTTCCTCAGACATACAATCACCTAATTTTTGATAAAGGAGTAAGAAATTCCAAATGGAGCAGGGAAAGCCTCTTCAACAGTGATGTTGGCACAACTGGTTAGCCACTTGCAAAAACATGAACACAGACCCCCCAGCTAACATCATGAATGAAGGTAAAATACAAAGTGGATTGAAGACCTTGATATCAGACCTGAAATAATAAGGTATATAGAACAACACGTAGGTAAAACACTCAATAAAATTGAAACTAAAGACATTTTTAGGAGGAAACGGCACTTTCCAAACCAGTGGAAGCAGAGATAAACATGAGAATATATCAAGCTCAGAAGCTTATGCACATCTAAGGAAACAGTGCCTAGGATACAAGAGCCACCCACTGAGTGGGAGAAACTATTCACCTAATACCCATCAGATAAGGGGCTAATATCCAAAATATACAAAGCACTGACAGAATTTTACAAGAAAAAGCATCTAATCCTATCAAAAAATGGGGAGAGGAAATGGACACTTTGACAAAAAAGAAATACAAATGGCTAAAAGGCACATGAAAAAATGCTCCACATAACTAACCATCAGGGAGATGCAAATCAAAACAACTATGAGGTACCATCTCGCACCACAGAGATTGGCACACATCACAAAGAATGAGAACAAGCAGTGCTGGCAGGGATGTGGAGAGAAAAGAACACTTATCCACTGCTGGTGGGAATGCCCTCTAGTCCAACCTTTATGAAAAGCAATGTGGAGATTCCTCCAAAAACTGGAAATTGAGCTCCCATTTGATTTAGCTATTCCACTCCTAGGGATATACCCTAGGAACAGAAAAATACTATACAAAATTCCTTCCTCACACCTATATGCATTGCAGCACTATTTACAATAGCCAAAATCTGGAAACAACCAAGATGCCCTTCAACAAGTGAATGGCTAAAAAAACTGTGGTACACATACACAATAGAATATTATATAGCTGTTGGGAGAGATGAAGTCATAAAATTTTCCTGTACATGGATGTACATGGAATCTATTGTGCTGATTGAAATAAGTCAAGGGGAGAGAGATAGACGCAGGATACTCTAACTCATCTATGGGTTTTAAGAAAAATAAAACACATTCTTGCAATAATTTTAGAGACAAAAGGGAGGAGGTCTGGAAGTTCCAGCTCATCTCATGAAGTTCACCACAAAGAGTGATGAGTGCAGTTAGAGAAATAACTACATTGAGCACTATCATAACAATGTGAATAAATGAGAGAAGTAGAAAGCCTGTCTAGAGTACAGGCGGGGGTGGGGTTAGGAAGAGGGAGTTTTGGGACATTGGTGATGGGAATGTTGCACTGGTGAAGGGGGTGTTTTTTACATGACTGCAACCCAACCACAATCATGTTTGTAATCAAACTGCTTAAATAAAAATATTAGGGGCCGGGAAGGTGGCGCTAAGAGGCAAGGTGTCTGCCTTGCAAGCGCTAGCCAAGGAACGGATCACAGTTCGATCCCCCAGCGTCCCATATGGTCCCCCCAAGCCAGGGGCGATTTCTGAGCACATAGCCAGGAGTAACCCCTGAGCGTCAAATGGGTGTGGCCCAAAAACAAAAAAAAATATTAATTAGGGGCCGAAGAGATAGCCAAGCGGTGTTTGCCTTGTAAGCTGCCAATCCAGGACCTAAGGTGGTTGGTTCAAATCCCGGCGTCCCATATGGTCCCCCGTGCCTGCCAGGAACTATTTCTGAGCAGATAGCCAGGAGTAACCCCCAAGCATCGCTGGGTGTGGCCCAAAAACAAAAAAAAATTCATTAAAAATTAAAAACAAAAAATGAGAGACCAGCAAAATATCTAATACAATTGTTGACAAATTTGAAAGAGGATATCAATAGTAACACAATAATTGTGGGAGACTTTAACATTGCCTGTCAACACTTGATAAGTCAAGCAGACTGAAACCCAACAAAAACATACTAGCCCTAAAAGAGAAATGTAAAAAAGAGGCCTAGTGTATATATATAACACTATATCCCCAGAAACCTGGATACACATTCTTCTCCAATGTACATGGGTCATTCTTCAGGATTGACCACATGCTTGCATATAAAACATACTTCCATAAAATCAATAGGATAGAAATTTTGCAGTTTACCTTCACTGGCCATAAGTCTCTGAAATTAGGTGTGAACTACAAAGGGACACAGAAGAAAAACATTAACAACTGAAAATGAAATATCCTACTAATGAACAACCAGTGGGTCCAAGACAAAATCAAAGAGGAAATCAGAACTTTCCTGGAAATAAATGACAATGAAGACACAAACTATCAGAATCTATGGGACACAGCAAAAGCAGTACTGAGAGGAAAATGTATAGCTTTGCATACATATCAGGAAGTGCAGGGTCCTAAAGCCCCCCGGAGGGGCCCGGCCAGCGGGGAAACGGCTGGGAGGCTCTTGGACGTCCACACCTTTATTTGGCTGGGTTAAAAGAACAACCACACCTGTAAAAAATCTGAGAGAGGTTAGTAAATGAAGACCTCAGGCGAAATATCCGATCAGAGGTAAAAATTTATTGGTCCAGCATCTCTTATATAGAGGAGGAGAAATGGGCAGGAAAAAAGATATGTCAATCATACTTTTTGGCGCGAAGGTTATAGAACAAAGGCAGTAAAATATTCAGAAGGGAGGGAGACCTTATGTCTCCAAAGTGGGATCTGCAGCCCGCTTATCTGGGCTAACATCAGTTTGTGAAGGGGCAGGTTTTTGAAGGTAGCTATTAACTCCGGAAAGAAGCTAAAGGGAGTGGTCTAGATCTGGAACTGGTATTGGGGTGTTTTACTTTTCTCTTTGGCTTCAAAGAAAAATCTCCTTCAGCTGTGAAATACCTTTCCTGTTAGCTCAAAAGCTTACAGCAAAGTCTGCAGGTAGGCAGCCTTAGGTAAAAGGCTGCATAAAAGACAGAAAACAGAAAAATTTATCTCTGACAGGATACTGTCTCCAACAAGGAAGGAATTAGGGGCATACCTGAATAGCTTAATGACACAGCTTATAAAATTAGAAAATGATCAACAAAAAAACCAAAAATAGGGAGACAGAAGGAAATAACAAAGCTTAGAGCAAAAACTATGAAGTGGAAACCCAAAAAACAATCTGAAATTTCAAAGAGTGGTGAGTGCAGTTAGAGAAATAACTACATTGAGAACTATCATAACAATGTGAATGAATGATGGAAGTAGAAAGCCTGTCTAGAGTACAGCTGGGGGTGGGGTGGGGAGGAGAAAGATTTGGCACAATGTTTATCATAATGTTGCACTGGTGAAGGGGGTGTTTTTTACATGACTGAAACCCAACTACAATCATATTTGTAATCAAGGTATTTAAATATATTAAAATAAATAAAAATGAAATATGTGAAACATAGATATTATGTTGCTTAATATTCACTTTACAATGAAATGTGTGTGTTGAATTTCTGCACTGAGACAAAAGTTGTCAGAAAGTTAAGAGTAAGAAAAAAACTATGTTTATTATCTTTACATAGAGAATATCAAATATAGATTGAAGAATTCCTCACAAAAAAGAAAGGCTATTAAAATACAAGCTGCCAATTCATGATACCCTAGGTAATACAAGCAACTTTTTTCTGAAAGTAAAATACATTAAACTTTACATTATTTTAATTCACGGGGTCAGTTAATTTCTGCTATGGACTGGGAATAAGAATAAGTAAAAATGAAACTTAAACTCTGAGTCAAAAGACAAAGATCATAAGCCTAACATTTTGCAACTGGTCTGAAATAAGTATTCATTCTGATTTGTCAGTGAACACTTTTTATTGTTGTTTCTACTACTTCTGGGTTTCTTTAGGGGACAAGAATGTCTAGGAATACAGCACAGAGCCTTATAGGTACAAGGCTTGTGCTCTAACTGCTTGAGCCCACCCCAATAGAAAACCATTTTGAAAGCTTTACTAATATGTGCAATACTAGAGATCATTGAAGGATAAGGCACACTTTAAAGTATGACAGGGTTATTAATGCAGTCTAGTGCAAAATGAGGTATGTTTGACTCATCATAGCTAACTATTCTGAAATGAAAGTATGTCGATTCCAAAGTGCCACACAATCAGACTGAGTTAATGGCAGATAAACACAAGGACTAATATTTATCTACCCATTTGTGAAACAAATATTTCTTAACACTTGTGTGCCAGACACTCTTTAGATACATACAGCTCTAACAGCAGTCCTAAAGCGCATGTTTCACCTGTCCTCATGAGCTCATAACATTGCTAAATCATTCTATAGGGGCAGGAATTTAGTTTATAAACAATTCATGATAATATGATTTTTTTTTTGGAAATAATAAGATATGGTGATATTTCCAGCTTTCGCCAAGTGGGAAAAATTCTGAGTTTCACTTAAATTACCCCAACTTCATGGAGTACAAGCTCCACGTTTTGAAACCATGTGGAGAAAAGGCAGAGCAACATGTGCAAACAGAAGAGAAAGTTGTCTGCAAACGTTGTGCTTCTAAATTAGCTGTGACAAAGGAAATCTGCAATTATTAGTCATTTTCTGGGATCTGGTTGCTGAAGTAAGGGCTTATGAGAGATCGTACCCAACACTGAACATCTTTAAAGCCTCTTTATTGATATCAAGAATGACTGCAGTAATCAGACTGACACTTCAAGAGTAACGGACTAGATTAGTTTATAAACTCATGTTGGGAAGTATTCTGAAGAGAAGCTTAAAGTATAATCACAGTCATACTATTTTGGCATATTTAAATATGTTTCTGAGTTTTAATGCTGATATTTTAGCACATGAAAGAAAGAATGCTCCCTAGAAGAAGGGACAAGTAAGGATAAATATGAACATGTTATAATCAATAAAAGAATAAAATGTTATCCCCTTTAGCCCTCGAATTGCAGAGCATTTTTAAGAGGTCTCTCTCCTGAGAACACAGAGATGGAACAATGCTTCCAACACTGTCATCATTGTTCTAGATTATGGATTAAACTTTCTAGTCCCAGTGGGCAATATTTTGACTTCACCTAATAAGTTCCCATTGGTGAAATACCATGTCATGAACTGAGAAAAAGAAAGAGAACGAGAGCAATTTATCCAAAATATAAAAAGGAAAATAATAAAGAGGTTGAAGCCAGAGCAATGGTGTAACAGGTAAAGTGCTTGCTTTGTGTGCTGCCAACCAGGGTTCGATCCCTGGCATCTTATATGGTTCCTGAGCACTGTCAGGTGTGACTCTTGAGTGCAGAGCCAGGAAGTAGTCCTGAGAAACCCTGGGTGTGACCAAAATCAAAACCACAAATGCAAAAAATAATGAAGTGAACTATTTGATTTTTAATTATAATAGGTTTTTACTAGATATATAAATTCTCACCAATGTTTTATTTTATATATAATTGGCACTACAAGTGGAACTACTAAAGCTATGGTAAATATTTTGAACTATTTTAACAATGCTTTTTAATATATTATTGAAGGTAAGTATACATGCTACTTTATATTCCTCTTAATTTTGTGTTATTATTTTTATTTTCCCAAGGCTCTATTATACTAAGTGATTTTAGTGCTGCATATAATGGAATATACTAAATTTTTTTTGAAACCTGGGAGTGCTAAACTCAAAGCTATGTTTCTAGTTTATAAAAAGATACCCCTAATAGAATAGTCTTTTAAAATAAATTTCCCAGTGAACCTGACCAATATCTTCTTTTAATTTTCCATTTAATTTTCTGCCTGGTTTCACATGAAAATCTGTCAGGGTTTATCCAACCACAGTTTCTTTCTGCCACCAATAGGCATAAAACAGTCTTTTCTCAAGTGTTATTTTGCATTTGTGAAATCACATATCAGGTACAAGGCGCCATTTCCCAACATTCAATTGAAAATATCCAGAATGCTCTTATAATATTGTTTGTGTCTTCCTAATAACTGAATACAACTGAATGAATAGTTCAGTTATGGAGAATGCTTCTTATTTTTTCTTCCGGAGTCAATATTCAAAGTTTATATTCAAAATTTATTTAACATATAACTTTTTGTTCTTTAAAATTCTATACAGATCACATTCATAAATTTAGATATTGTCTTCCAATTTAGAATTATCATATTTCAGCATTATGAATTCATAACCATTCTTGCAATGTATGTCTTTAATTTTCCCAAGAAATTTTATGTAATTATTGTTTCACATTTTCCCTCCAGTCAGTCTGCATACACCCAGGGGTATTTCACTTAGTGATATCAAGTGGTTTCTTTGAAGAAATATGCTTATGCAATGTCTCATTCTCAACCTTTTTTCAATTGGCAGCATCTCTGGTTTTCTACTTGTCAAAAGCTAGTATTGCCTTAACAGTATGGTTTGGTTGTTGCTAATTAATTAAAATTGCTAATTTAACTAGGAAGAAATTTATCACATTAATTGAAGCACATTTTTTTCAGCAACTCCAAACTCATAATTATCCTTGCCTATGATTAATATTGAGTCAAGAGCCATCTAGAGGTTCTTACTCATACTTTTGTAAGACCAGATCAAGAAAAGAGTGTGCCTCTATTACGGTTTTACTCAGACATTCATTGTATTCAGAAAAACTAGACCAACTGAGCAACTAAGTTTAAATTGCTCACATAAGTATCTAATAATAAGATACATCTTGAGAGGCAAAGATCTGCCTGCCTCCAGTTTGGTAGCCAATCAAATTATTTAATCTCCCAGTAGAACTAATACTTGCAAGTGGAGCAATTCCCACCTTAAACTGAATTTAACACTAAGTAAATGCACTATTTCATGTATACACAAAATCAGAGGTCCAGGAGAGCATTAGGCCTAACTCAGAAGAAGCATGCCCAACACCTTGAAGGTGACTACCTTTTGAAATGGCAGCTGCAGAAACTTACGTAGCAGATCTGTTAAAAAGCAATGTCCTGAGCAAGACAGAATGGCTTATTTATTCATTTGGGAGGAACATCTTCTTAACCTTGTAAGCAAATAACCCCCTAAGTATTAGTAATCATAATAGACAGTTGAACGAATAGACAGTTGCCTATTGGTCACTTGACTACGAGAGAAGAGTCTCTGAACAAAGTGTTTACATTAGACACAAGATTTGAAAGAGGTTTGGATTTCAATTTCCCACACAAATCCATGCATGAGTCAACTGTTAGGCACTTTAAATGGACATTGAAAAGAAAATGGAATTTTGTTAAAAAATGTTATTTTGGAGCTGGACCAATAGCTCAGTGGCAGGGTTTTTGCCTTGCCCTACCTCCATGCTATCTCTCCGGCCCCTACCTTGCTTGCACTGATCCAGAACTGACCTCCGTTTAATCCCCAGCATTCCACATGGTCCCCCAAACCAGGAGCGATTTCTGAGCGCATAGCCAGGAATAACCCCTAAGCATCACTGGGTGTGACCCAAAACAACAACAAAACAAGCAAACAAAAATGTTATTCATTAAAGAACAGTATTTAAGAAATATTATTGATAATTGAGTTTTAGGAATATAATATTTCAACATCAATCCTGTCACCAGTGTAAAATCCCATCACTAGTGCTCCCACACTCATAATCCCAAACCCTATCCAACCTCCCCTTCTCCTGCCTGCCACCTTGGCAAGCACATAAATTTTTGGTGGCTGCATATTACATCTCATGTTTTAGTGCTGTTGAGTCTGTGCTTTGGATATATAGCTATGACATTTTCCCACAACACCAATATAACTGAAGCCCAACCTCCTATTTCACTATTACTTCCCTTTCTCGCCATTTTCCCTTCCATATTGATTTCTTTTTTTCCCTGTCCATTTTTTCCTAGCCTCTAGGTCAAGGGTAATCTAGGCATTCCCCTTTACTACATTACAAGGAAATCTAATTTTGACCCATATGTGGAATCATAAAGAGTGAATATGAAGAAATTGGTCACTGTCACCTCCCAAAGGTCTACCCTTTAATTACAAGAAATGTGGTCGGGTCCCTCCTCCAAAACTGTTCTAAATGGTCTCTCCCACCCCACACAGGCCCAGTTTGGGTCATGCCCTGACATAAATGACCTGCCTCATTAGCATTTTAAATCTCCACTCCTGAGTATAAATTTTAGTATTAGAGGAAAAGAAAAGACCACAAATGAACCTATATTAACACTACAGATTTGGCTCAGTTTCTTTTGTATAAAATTATACCTTCCCCCATTAACATACTTCTTCCATATTCTCATAAGATAAAGGCTTCCCAAAGAAGAGCTTTGTAGCTTCACTATTTAAAATAATATATTTATTTAAACACCTTGATTACAAACATGCTTGTGATTAGGTTTCAATCATGTAAAGAACACCCCCTTCAGCAGTGCATCATTCCCACCACCAATGTTCCAAATCTCCCTCAACCCCACCCCACCCTCATCTGTACTCTAGACAGGCTTTCCAGTTCCCTCATTCATTCATATGGTTATGATAGTTCTCAGTGTAGTTATTTCTCTAATTGCACTCACCACTCTTTGTGGTGAGCTTCATGAAGTAAGCTGGAAGTTCCAGCACTCTTCTCTTTGTCTCTGAGGATTGTTGCAAAAATGTCTTTCATTTTTCTTAAGACACATAGATGAGTGAGACCATTCTGCGTCTTCCTTTCTCTTTCTCTGATTATTTCACTCAGCATAATAGATTCCATGTACATCCATGTGTAGGAAAATTTTATGACTTCATCTCTCCCAATGGCTCCATAATACTCCATTGTATATATGTACCACAGTTTCTTTAGCCATTCATCTGTTGAAGGGCATCTTGGTTGTTTCCAGAGTCTGGCTATTGTGAATAGTGCTGCAATAAATATAGGTGTGAGGAAGGGGTTTTAGTATTGTATTTTGTGTTCCTAGGGTATATCCCTCGGAGTGGTATGGCTGGATCATATTGGAACTGAATTTCCATTTGGATTTTACCTTCGTATATGATGTTAACTAGGGGTCTATGTTCACATTTTTGCAAGTGGCTAACCAGTTCTGCCAGGAACACTTGTTGAATAGGGTTTCCCTGCTCTACTTAGGATTTCTTGTTCCTTTTTGTTTAGGTATACAAGTAAAGTGTGGGTGTGGGTATGTTTCAAGAAATTTGATCTAAGCTTTCAACTGTCACTACTTTTTTTTTTGTTTTTTCTTGTTTGTTTTTTTGTTTTGTTTTTTTGGGCCACACCCGGTAACGCTCAGGGGTTACTCCTGGCTATGTGCTCAGAAGTTGCTCCTGGCTTGGGGGATCAGGCTAGTGCAGGCAAGGCAGGCACCTTACCTTTAGCGCCACCACCCGGCCCCCAACTGTCACTACTTTTAAAGCACCATTTATAGTATAGTCCGGACCAGGGGCCATTTAAATCCCGATTTTCACCCTTCACAACCCTCTTCACTCAGAATAGGCCCCTCTTTTATTCCCCACTAGCTCCCTGCACATATTGCACCATTTCTTAAAATACTTACTTTTAGTTTCTGGGCCACAGCTGGTGCTGTTCAGGAGTTTCTCGTGGATCTGTACTCAAAAATTACCCCTGTAATGCTCAGGGACCATATAGGATGCCAGGGATCAAAACTGGGTCTGCTGCATGCAAGGCTAGCATCCTACTTGCTGTCCTATCACTACAGCCCCTTAAAAGACTTTTTTGAACCATAAATAAAATTTGCCCCTGTGAACTGAGAACACCACTTTACTCTGGATATAGATATAATAAAGAATCAATCACAGAGTTCAGTTTTCAGTCAGCCCATATCAGAATTGTAGGAATTTCCAGATACCTCTGCATTATTTTACAACAGCTGGTGACATGGCATGAAAATAATTTTAACAAATAACAGGGCACTGCACTGACTGCCTGATTAATAGAATATTGTATTTTTGTTGCCTAGAATTAAGTGGATGTTTCTGAAACCTTCTATACAAAGTGGAATACACTAAAAAAATATCATTGGAAGTATCACAAAGGGGAAAAAAACCTTCTTGTTGGGCAAAATTTTAAGACCCACTTAGTGGTTCACCTTACTTGAAAGAAAAGAAAGAAGCCACCACATAAATATAAAGAGAAATTCATGAGCAGACATTAAGGTTTTACAATTTAACAGATCAGGGACTTGAAAGGAATAACACAAAGCAGTCTTATAGGATGCCATGTAAGAGCTGGCATAGTATTATATGTGGGGCTGATTGATCCTCACCTGTATTCCTGCCTTCACACATTAAACAAAAAGGTGTAGAGATAGTAGCTCTTGTGAGAACATGGAATGATTCACTCAGTTGTTATTGTTCTTGGTTTGGGGCCATACTTGGTTGGCGCTCAGGGCTAACTCCTGGTTCTGTACTCAAGGATCACTCCTGGCAGTGCTGAGGGGACCATAAAAGGTATCAGTGACTGAACATGCTTGCAAGATGAGTGCCTTACCCACTGTAATATTGCTCCAGGCTCCAACTCAACTTTATTTTAGATCTGCATTCTTTAAGGTTCTCATTTTAGAATGTTAAAATATATGATTCCATTTGATATATGTTCCTTACATTTTAAATGACAGGTTTTGACATATTCATATAATATGAATACAATGCTTCATTTAAGCCTTCAAATTTTACATTATTTAGAAGTGTGCAGGAGTTGCCATCTTGCCGTCTCAGCCCAGGCAGACCTGGGACACTGTGTGTGAGTGGGCCAGGATAAGACGGGCACCACACATTCCCTGGAAGACAGGGAGGAAGCATGTCGGAGTTGCCATCTTGCTGCCTCAGTTCAGGTGGTCCTGGGACACTGTTAGAGAACAGACAGGAATCTCAATTGACTAGGAAGACTGGGAGAGTGCATGGGAGAGGCCATCTCGCTGCCTCAGCCCAGGTTGCTCTGGTGACACTGAGTGTGGTAACCAGGGAACAGATAGGAACCATATTTCCAGGCTTGGGAACTCCCAGCTTCTTCCCGCTGAACCTGCAAATGCTCAGACTCGCCTAACTTATACCATATTGGTCTAGTCAGCGCAGACCAACACTCAATTTCCTCTGATAATCCACAGCCCATAAAACAGGGTAGCAAAACACTGAAGCAGTTTGTAATATCCCTATCATACTTAGACAGCCACATAGATAGGAAAAATAAACTCTAAATTGAATATATCCTCAAGTACCTCTAATAAAATAACTACAGCAGACCACTTTATTAAACAACCCAAAAACTCAACATTTAAAACCACCAAATGCAAATAAATATGGGCAAACTAAGGAAGCCACTAGCAGCTAGGAAATGGAGAGAAACCCTATCAAGTTTCCAAGTCCACCAAAATGCACATGCCCAATAGATAAGAACCTAAAAGCCACACTGAATGTCTTAGCACTGGAAATAAAGGAATAACTAGTTTCCAAAATTAAGAAATCTAGAGATGAACAATTCAACCAACTCAAAGAAGAACTTTTACAGAAGATGAAATAGTACATACAACTGGAACTAAGGGAAATAAAAAACATGTTAGCAAGCCATAATAGCAGAATCACAAGTTAGAAGAACATATAGAGGATCTTGAAGAAAAATTACAAAACAACAATGACAAAGAAGTCAATAAGAAAGTAGGAGACAAAACACTGGAGGAACAATTTAGGTACCTAATGAAGAAAGATAAAAAATAACCTACGAATTGTAGGAATACCAGAAGGGGAGGAAAATGGGAAAGGAGAAGTAGTGAGAGAAATAATAACAGAGAATTTTCCCACCCTTCAGAAAGAAAAATCCATACAAATCCAGGAGGCAAAAAGAGTCCCCAATAAAATAGACCCTAAGAGATCAACAACAAGACATACAGTACAATAGAAGGGTCATAAGAATCAACCATACCTCCTATTTGAAACAAGTCAAGCAAAAAACAGGGGAGTATATATTTAAGCTACTGAAAGAAAGAAACTTCCAACCTAGAGTCCACTTTCTGGCAAAACTTTCATTCATATGGGAGAAAGAATTAAAAACATTCTCAGACAAGAAAGAGCTCACATTATTTGTGCTAACAAAACTAACTCTAAATGAACTACTCAAAGATGTATTACACAATTCAAACCCTGATTGTAACAACAGCAACTCCACTCAATACAATAGTTTAACAACCCGCTCTGTCAATAATCTCTTTAAATATCTATGGGCTAAATTCTCCATAAAAGACATAGAGTAGAGGGTTGGATCAGTAAACAAAAACCAAATATCTGCTGCCTGCAAGAAACACACATAAAAGAACAGGATAGAATAAAAGGATGAAAATTAATTAGTCAAGACAAAGGAAAACAATAAAAAACTGAGACAGTGTAGTGTTCTAGCCCTTAAGATGGGCTTGGATGGTGGATAGAGGCCTTTGTTCTTAGGCCCTGGCCACGTGGCTCCATCCCCCATTAACTGGCGGGTCTGGGTCCAGGAAAGCGACATGTATTGAACTCACTCACAGGCAGGTTTCCAGACAGATAACATCTTTATTTAGCCCTAGCCAACAGATGTGGTTGCTAACCATTTACGCATTCAGCCCTGCATTCTTGCTTCTCCCTCAGCCATAGCTCTCCATACATGTAAATGCCAATTCCTCTCCATCCTGGGCAAAGACCAAAAAGACCCCAATCCCTTGGCCCAAAGGCCTTATCTAACCTTCCCAATATTACTCCCAGAAATGGGAGGGGTCTTGCAGGTAAAGTTACACATAATATCGGGGCTGGAGTCACATCTTCCCCTTCTCTGAAATATAAAGGAAGCTTTTGTAATCCTGACCCCACATTTAGCCAAAGGCGGGTAATATTTCCAAAGCAACAACATGATAAAGTGAAAATAAACCTACCAGTCCTTTTCAAAAACATAACATTTCTGCAAAATATACCATACACCTGTAACTTAAAATTTTCTTAATGCTTTTATGCCAAGCACTATCCCGGAACTTTCATGTTCCTATAACTTATAATACTATATAAACTATTTCTTGGGGGAACTTTTTGTTCCTATAAACTTTCCCTAAACACAAGTACTACAGCAAAAAATGCAGAACATACATTTTAAAAACAGGCTTAATACATTAAAATGCATAGTAGAACATTATACCAATGGAAACATTAACTATGGGAAACCATAAAGCACATTAAATTGGCAAGAACATGACTTAGATTAAAATTAGATGCAGGCGATTATTTTTTAAGATCTTTAAATGGGCTAAGCTGTATTACTTCCCTTTTTTAAAATTTTAAACCACTAACTAAAACTTATCCCATCACCAACTATGTGTAAAATATGTGACTACCCTCCACCTAACAGACCAGATGTTGGTTTGTCCCACACTGCTCTCACCACGTGGCTTTCTTCCATGGGGTTTCAGCTGGGTTAACTTGAGCCATTTCATTCCCCTGATCTGGAGGGCGGGTCCCAGGCTCTCACTTTTACCGCTTCCATGTGGCTTCACCTTTATTAGATCCCGGGCCCAGAGCTGCCTCTGGTACCAGCAGAAGCTTGTTCTCTACAGCTAGGGTGCTCAGCTGCTTCTCTGCCCAGCCTGGCCACTGGCCGCAGTGAAATCAGCCTGAACTGCTGAAGAGTGATGCCGGCTACAGCTGCTGTCTTCGCAAGTGGGCAGAATTTGGAAGTGTAGCTTTTTGCCTCTTTGGCCTTGCATCTGCATGTTAAGAATTCAAAATGATTCAAACTAAAAGTCCAGTCCAAAATTTTCAAAGTTGTAGTTCAAATTCAAGCTAAAGGTTATTCTCAGAAAATCAGTCTGCTTTCAATACAGTCTTTTTTCTCCTCCATTTCCAATCTAAGCTTTTAATCAATCTTTGAGGAGGCCGAGGATTTTGTTTATTGTAACAAAGTTTTAGTCCTGGGCCTGGGCCTGGGATGGAGGTGATGCAAGCTTCCACCTCCCATGTTTCATTGGCCTTTGTGTCCCCAGAAGGGGTTATCCGGGGTGGAGTCACAAGACAGCCCTTTTTACATCAGATCAAACTGCATTCAAACTAAATAAAAATGCTGAGAGATAAAGAGGGTCACTACATACTGATCAAGGGAACATTAGACCAGGAAGTACTGACTCTGATCAGTATTTATGTGCTGAATGTAGAGTCAGTAAAATATGTAAGACATTTGCTCACAAGCCTAAAAAAACATATGGAAGGAAATGTGATAGTAGTAGGAAATGTCAATACTCCACTATCCCCTCTAGACAGAAATACCAGGCAGAAAACTAGCAAAGACATAAGAGCCCTAAACAAGAAATTAGACGATAAAGGTCTAATGGATGTATAAAGGGCACTACACCCCAAGAAAGCAGAATACACATTTTTCTCATGTGTACATGGAACCTCTTCTAGAATAGACCATGCCTCAGGATATAAATCTAATTTATACAGTGTCACAAATGTAAGAATAATTAGAAGAACCCTATCAGATCATTATGCAACAGAGATTAAAATTGACTGTTAAAAGAAACAGTGGAGAAAACCCAAAACCGGGAGATAAACAACATGCTATTCAACAATAGTTGGATCAAAGAGAAAATCAAGGAATGAATACAAAGATTCCTTAAGACAAATAACAATTAAGAAACAAATTGTCAGGGCTGGGCGGTGGCGCTAAAGGTAAGGTGCCTGCCTTGCCTGCACTAGCCTTGGATGGACTTCGGTTCGATCCCCCGGTGACCCATATGGTCCCCCAAGCCAGGAGCCACTTCTGAGCGCATAGCCAGGACTAACCCCTGAGCATCACTGGGTGTGTCCCAAAAACCAAAAAAAAAAAAAAAAAAAAAAGAAACAAATTGTCAAAATCTGTGGGACACTGCAAAAGTAGTAATTAGGGGAAACTCATAGCAATACAGGCCTATGCCAGAAAAGAGGAAAATGACAAAATCAGCATTCTGAACAGCCACCTTAAGGATCTGTAAAAACAGCAGCAAAAGAACCCAAATACAGTCAGAAGAAGAAAAATAATAAAAACAAGAGCAGAAATAGACAACATAGAAACAAAGAAAACAATACAAAAATTAATGAGACCAAGAGTTGGTTTTTAGGAAGAATAAACAAGGTAGACAAATTGCTGGCAAGACTCACCAAAAAAAGGAAAAACACCCAAATAAATAGGATCACAAGTGAAAGGGAAGAGATTATAACAGAACACCAAAAAATCCAAGCCATCATAAGGGAGTATTATAAACAACTGTACTCAGTTAGGCTAGAGAACACTGAAGAAATCAAAAGATTTCTGAAAAATTATCAACTTCCAAGACTCGATATGGAGGATGTAGAAAGCATAAACAGTCCAATCACATCTAAGGAAACTGAGACAGTAATTTAAAGACTCCCCAAGAACAAAAGTCCAGCTCCAGATGGTTTTACAGGTGAATTTTATCAAACATTTCAAGAAGAATTACAACCACTGATCCTCACGTTTTTCCAAAATATTGAAAAGAGAGGAATCCTTTCTAACTCTTTCTACAAAGCAAATATCACACTCATTCCCAAAGATGGCAAAGACCCCACCAAGAAAGAAAACTACAAACCAGTCTCACTAATGAACATAGATGCAAACATCCTCAACAAAATCTTAGCAAACCGAATCCAACAATACATCAAAAATATTATACACTATGACCAAGTGGGTTTCTTCCCAGAGATGCAAGAATGATTCAACATATGAAAATCAATCAATGTGCTCGCTTTGGCAGCATATATACTAAATTGGAACTATACAGAGAAGTTTAGCATGGTCCCTGCGCAAGGATGACATGCAAATTTGTGAAGCTTTCCATATATACATATAAAAAAAGAAAATCAATCAACATCATACATCACATCAAAAAGAAGAAAGACAAAAACCACATGATCATATCAATCAACTCAGAGAAAGCATTTGACAAAATCCAACACCCATTCATGTCGAAAACACTCAGCAAAATAGGGTTGGAAGGATCCTTTCTCAAGATAGTTACAGCTATCTATGAAGAGCCCACAGCCAACATTATCCTTAATGGTGAAAAACTGAAAGCATTTTCACTAAGGCCAGGAACAATGCAAGGCTGCCCACTTTCTCCACTCTTACTCAACACAGTTTTAGAAGTTCTAGCAATAGCAATCAGACGAGAGAAAGGAATCCAGGGAATCGAGATAGGAAAAGAGGACAAGAATATATATATATATATATATATATATATATATATATATATATATATATATATATATATATATATATATATATATATATATATAAAACCCTAAAGAGTCCACAGGAAACAATAAGCCATTACAGCAAAATGGCAGGCTACAAAATCAATACATAAAAGACAATAGCACTCCTATACACAGTTAACAAAGTAGAGGGGAAAGACATTAAGGAGTTGATCTCATTTAAAATAGTATCTAAAAATATCAAGTACCTAGAAATCAACCTTACAAGAGAAGTGAAAGCACTTTACCCTGACAACTTCAAATTACTTCAGAAAAAAATTAAACAGGACCTAAGGAAATGGATGAACATCCCCTGCTCATGGATAGGAAAAAAAAACATATTCAAAATGGCTATCTTACCTAAATTACTATATAGGTTAAATACAATCCCTATGCAAAATCAGACATAATTTTTAAGGAATTAGAACAATCAATTATAAAGTTCATCTGGAACCAAAAAAGACTTAGGTTAGCCAAATTCATACTTAAAAACAAGAAAATGTGTTGCATTTTTTTACCTAACCTGAAGCTTTATTATATGCATTCATCATTACATTACATAATATGTTGTCATCAAAACAGCATGGTACTGGAACAAAGACAGGGTATCTGACCAGTGGTTTAGAACAGAATATCTAGAGATATACCCCCCTAATATATGGTCAACTAATTTTTGACAAAGGATCTAAAAACCTTATATGGAACAAAGACAATCTCTTCAACAAATGGTGTTGGAACAACTGGATAACCACCTGTAAGAAACAAATGATTGATCCATACCTCACAACCTACACAAAAATCAAGTGAAAATGGATTAAAGACCTTGAAATCAGACCTTAATCTATAAAGTTCATTGAGGAAAATAATAGGAATAACACTTCAAGTTTTATACCTCAAAAATATCTTTAATGATGGATTGCCAATGGCAAGAGTAATAGCGTCAAACCTAAATAAACGGAACTCCATCAAACTAAAATGTTTCTGCATAACAAAATGAAACATTGGATAAAACTAGAAGATAGCTAATAGAATGGAAAAAATTTTCACACTTGACACATCAGATAAAGAGTTAATAACTAGGATATACAAAGCACTCAGAATGATGAGCTCCATAAAACCTAATAAAGCCATAAAAATGGGGACAAGAAATCCAAATCAAGACAACAATGAGGTACCACCTTACACCAGTGAGGATGGCACACATCAAAAATAATCTTTGTTGGCAGGGATGTAGTAAGAAAGGAACTCTCATTGACTGCTGGTGAGATGCTGCCTGGTCCAACCCCTTTGGAAAACAGTGTGGAAGGTGCTCAGTAAACTCAAAATTGAGCTTCCACTTGATCCAGTCATCACACTCCTATCCCCAAAACGAAAGCATATTCATCTTACACTTGCAGGGGTCTCAAACTCAATTTACCTGCAGGCCACAGGAGTCAAAATCGGGGTGATCCTTGAGTGAAAATTTAGTAGTAAGGCTTGAACATTGAGGGGTGTGACCCAAACAACTAAAACAAAACAAAACAAAAAGATTCCTCTAGGACAGGGCCATAAAATGTTGTACGGAGGGCCATTTGTGGCCATGGGCCACGAGTTTGAGACCCCTGTATGCACTCCACTATCTGTTGCTGCAATCAGTACAGTAGTCAAGATTTGAAATCAACCCCAATGCCCCAAAACAGATGAGAGGATCAGGAAGATGTGGTACTTATACACAATGGAATATTACATAGCAGTTAGAAATGATACAATCATGGATTTTTCAGAAACATTAATGGACCTATAAAATATTATGTTATATAAAGTAAGCCAGAAAAAGAAGGATACATAATGAATGATAGCACTTCTTTGAGGTATTTAGAATATACATTTACATATAGTACTCCATAAACAGATACAAGGATCGAAAGTGCAGAAACTCCAAACACCATAGATGCCAGCATATAATGATGAGAAGTGTTCAAATGAAGTAGAAAGGGGACAACACAAAATTATGAATATCCATTGCAAGATAAAGACCAGCAACTACGGACACAGTAGTTTAGAGTGAACAGGTATGTAATCAACCTCTAACTACAAAGGTCTATAATAATGTCCTAATTTATTTATGCACAGAACCATGTGCAGATTATGATTGGAACTCTTGGACACCCACTGTAGTGAATACTAACAATATGTTTTAATGCCTTAATTTTACTAGGTATAAAATAACTCTTCAGCTTCTTTGTTCACAGTGGTCCTTGGAAACAAAGAATGGACACCCTAATTTTAAACCTTCGTATTCAATCATACTGGATAACATATATAGTGCTCATTATGACATCTCTATTAAATACTCTAATTTAACCACTTACTTTTGTATGTCTTCTATTAGGACACAAAGCATATATGATCATTCAGACCACTGGAACAGTCAATGGCACAAAACAGACCTATGTTACATGTTTTTGCAAATTAATACTTTCTTTTTATTTTCTTCGTTTTCTCTCCTCTTTTTTTCCTCTACTTCTTTCTCTCTCTCCTTTACTCTTCTTCATCAATTCAATCTATGTTTAATAATGTCCTCCCTGTCAGTTGCTCCTTAAGTTGCAGCGAATGATACTACTTAGGGTAGTCATATATTATAGTCCTCACCACCACACTTGCTTAGTACTCTAGATGCAAAATCTGTGTTTATCCTAAAAAACTCCAGCTACTATGTAACCTTGAAACCCTTATTTAGAAAAGCCCACACACATCAATGAGGAAGAGCATTGAAAGTGGAAAACCCTCCAACACTGACTCACCAGCCCAATGTTTTTAAACTTATTTTACAGTACTTAGTTAATTTTCTTTTTTCTCTTATCTTTTGTTTTCCCCTACTTTCTCTCCTATTCCATATATCAGCCAATTATTTTTCTTTTCTTAATTCAATTATTTCTTTTTTTTGCCCCCCCAATTCAATTATTTCTTAAGAACTCATACCCAGCCTATGAGGGTCAGAATTCCAAATACAACCTAGGAATAGATCAATAATGTTTGTCTTTACGTGGGCATACCCAAACTATATATAGCCCCTTTTATATAGTATCCCTTCTCCTTCCTTCAGAAATCCTTCTATCCAATAACCCCCCAGTCCTGATTCACTATACCTTTATATTTGACCCTCATTACCCTTAGTTCTTAGCCCATTAGGTGAAGAGACCCATTTCCTGCCCAAATAAACCATCACCCAGCTCGCAAAGCGAAAGAGCACCCTCTCATCCCCACTTCTCGTGTCTCGGCAAGAAACTACAACCAACACTCCTACTTACTCAAGATTTGTGGCCCTTATTCTCACCCTCCCAAATGTGGACTGTTGCATGCTACTGATTCAGCTCCAGAAGGACTCCAAGCTCAAGGATACTACCTGATCCTTTATACCTGCAAATCAGTTCTAAAACTCAACAAGACCATGATGTGTGATGAAAATATGTCATGCATATCATCCCCACAATAATATCTCAAAAGACTTAATGGTGAAGCCTATATTTCCTTTATATATTTAATACAGCTATAATAATACCTCCTAGTCTGTATATTCCCAAATGTAAGGTATCCCCTTAAACATCTTCTTTTATTTAATTCCTTTTTAAAATACATTTTATTTATTTATTTTAGTATATAGTCATATATTTTTTTCTCTTTAACTCCACCTGTTTTGGCTCTGCTTGGTACAAAAACATACGAGAAAAAGTTTTGCCTGGGATGAAATCTCAGGTCAAAACCAGGGCACAAAAATTCTGTAGCCTGACATTGTTATCCCAAATGCACCAGCAATATAATATGGCACTATTTATTCTTGCAAAGGCATACTAAAAAGAGGGGAGAATTTTATGTATAGAAACAAGCTCTTATCTACTAGAGATAGGAACTCATACACTTTATAGTACAAGGACATCTCCCACCCTGAACATGTATCATTTGGACCCAACTTAGACTCCATCCAATCCTGAGACCTAGCAATCATCCAACCCTGAGACCTAGACCTCAGACATATAACCGACACAGTTCCCTGCAACAGAACCAGGAACCAAACTCCCCCTGGGAAATTCCTAATACCTCTGTAGCACTATCTTAGGCCAGTTTTTATATGACATCCTGACAAAGAGGAAATGGCAATAACTTGATCTAAGAGCAGAACTTCCTAACTGTAAAATGTAATCAGACTAGTCACCCTTTGACCTATGCAAAAACGAAGATTACCAACTACTGAAGACTGACTCTGACACCCCAAACTGAGCAGTACTTACCCTGGGACCAATAAAAAAGACCATAGCCTAGGCTTCAGCCTAGGATCTGTACAAAACCCAAGATCTCCAGTAGCAGAGGTCTGACTGTAACAACTGCAATGGAATAGAACTCTGAAATCATAATTTAAAAACTCTATTCCAGGTTTTGTCCTAGAATCTGTGCAAAAACTGAGACCACCAATTTAAAAGACTGATTATAACAACAGTGGTGTAATAGAACATCTAGAACTATAAAGACTATTCCTAGGCTTTGTCCTATGACCTGTGTAAATACCAAGATATAGAGTTAGAGAGGCCTTGATTATATCATTTACAACTGTGTGGAAAGATGCCTGGCACCATAAAAAGATCTTGGGGGTGTGAAAAAGATTGTTTACTGAGCCTGTAGTGGGTCTCATGATAATATATTTTAAGGGTGGAGAAACCCAAAATCTCTTACTCCAGGGGAATTTCCTTTAAACTTCCCCAATACTTACTATGCCTTCTCAAAGAAGAAAGAAGAAGAAGAAGAAGAAGAAGAAGAAGAAGAAGAAGAAGAAGAAGAAGAAGAAGAAGAAGAAGAAGAAGAAGAAGAAGAAGAAGAAAAAGAAGAAGAAAAGAAGAAGAAGAGAAGCAGAAGCAGAAGAAGAAGAAGAAGAAGAAGAAGAAAAGAAGAAGCAGAAGAAGAAGAGAAGAAGCAGAAGAAGATGATGAAGAAGAAGAAGAAGTAGAAGCAGCAGCAGCAGCAGCAGCAGCAGCAGCAGCAGAAGAAGAAGAAGAAGAAGAAGAAGAAGAAGAAGAAGAAGAAGAAGAAGCAGCACATAAACATAAAACATAAACATAAAACATAAAAAGGTTTTTATGTAGTTGGTTGGGTTTTTTTTGACAGTTTTTTGTTTGTTTTGTTTTTATTTTTTGTCTTTTTGTAGTTGATGGCTTTGTTATTTTGTTTGTTTGTTTGTTTGGTTGGTTTCTGGTTTTTTTCTCTGTGGTGAGCTTCTTTTTTTGTTTTTGTTTTTCGGGCCCTACCCTTTTGATGCTTAGGGGTTACTCCTAGCTAAGCACTCAGAAATTGCCCCTGGCTTGGGGGGACCATATGGGACTCCAGGGGATTGAACTGTGGTCCTTCCTTGGCTAGCGCTTGCAAGGCAGACACCTTACCTCTAGCGCCACCTCACCGGCCCCCTCTGTGGTGAGCTTCATGTTGGGAGCTAGACTCTCAAGTCCTCTTCTATTTTGTCTCTGAGAATCATCACACAAATATTTTTCATTTTTCTCAAAAAATAAACAAGATTGATAGACCATTGGCAAAACTCACAAAGAAAGAGAGACTTGATAACTCGTATTAGAAATGAAAAGAGGGAGATCACTACAGATATTGCAGAGATTCAAAGGGTAATCAGATATTACTTTGAGAAACTTTATGCCATGAAACATGAGAACCTGAAAGAAATGGATACATTTTGAACTCTTATAATCTTCCACGGTTGAACAAGGAGGATGTAACGTATCTAAACACCCCCGTCACTATTGAGGAAATTAAAAAGCTAATCAAATGTCTCCCCAGAAAGAAAAGCCCAGGCCCAGATGGATTCACTAATGAAACTTTCAAACTTTTCAAGAGGAACTAACTACTACCAGTCCTGGCCAGACTTTTTCATGAAATTGAAAACTGAAACATTTCCAGACAGCTTCTATGAAGCCAATATCACCTTGATACCAAAACCAGACAGAAATACAGTCAAAAAAGAAAATTACAGACCAATATCCTTGATAAATACAGATGCAAAATCCTCAATAAAATTATGGCAGATAGAATTCAATGCCTTATCGAGAAGATCATTCACTATGATCAAGTAGGTTTCATCCCAGGAATGCAAGGATAATTTAACATTTGTAAATCCATCAACATAATACACAACATCAACAAGAAGGAAAATAGAAATCACATGATCATATCAATAGACGCAGAGAAAACATTTGATAAGGTCCAACACCCATTCTTGATAAAAACTCTCAGCAAGATGGTAATATAAAGAACCTTTCTTGGGGCCGGCAATGGAGAGAAACTGTTATTGTTTTTTATTTGTTTCCTTTTTCTTATTTTTCCTTTCCTCTTCTAAATTGATATTTATAACACCTATAAGAACTCCACCTAGTTTTTTTCTTTCTTCTTTTGATTTTTTCTGTATCTCCAACAGAACCAAGTTGCTTGAATCATCTTGTTCAGCCTTATAAATTGAGGGGGAAAAATGAATGGTACCAGGTCCAAACACTTGCATGAACATTTAGTGGAAATAAAAAATGATCAGACCTTAACATCAAACCAAAAGTCAACAAAAACAGAATCTAAACCTAATCCATAACAATTTGTACAAGTAGGGACCAGTTACACTAGTATCCTAGGGGGTAAAGGAGGGAGATATTGGATGCATGCTGGGAACAGGGGTGGAGGGAGTACATTACTGGTGGTGGGAATACCTCTGATTCATTCTCACTATATACCTTACATATTACTGTGAAAGATTTGTAATTTACTTCAGCTATAATAAAATTTAAAAAAATTAATGAACTGGAACACCCCAATAGAAAACTAAAAAAAACAATAAAAATGTACATTCCTTAAATTACGAAATTTAAAATAGTCAATATATGCCTAATATATAAGGCATTATGTAAATTTGCATATAATGCATTCACTTGCCAAATTTTGTTATAGTTTAGAAATGTATAATATCTGTCAAAATTGTACACTTTGAAACTTGAAAGTAATGTTTAATATATTTTCCCAAAAGTTACATTTATTTGTATATTAGATCTTTTATTAATTATCAAGTTTTGATGTTGGTTCTGAAACTGTTAGTATGTGATATTTGCTTATTGTGAAATATGATAAAAATATCCAGAAATATTTATTTTGTAAAGTATTTGACAAAAACATTTTTATTTCAATCTGGGAAGCCAGCTAAATAATAAAACTAAGGTAGTTATTTATAGTACAGTAACGGTACTATCTCCCTTTTGAAATTCAATTTATAAATGTAAAATAGAAACAAATACTTTGCACAAGAGGTAGCTAGTACTAATTACTTCTGATTTTTTTATTTTTTCATATGAGTTGTCTTGAATATCTTTCAGCTCCTGTTCAAATGTTTAATGAATAAATAAAATAACTGTAGCAGTCATCAGGTAATGGAATTTTTCCAATTTGATCTAAAATGTATTAAATGCCAAGAGATCTTGTTCTTTACACTTGGGAGATTACACATTATAAAAAGTTGAGTAATGATTGCTCTTAGAAAATGTTACTGTTAAATTCAAGCAGGTTTATATATATCAGTTAGAACAAATATAGATTTGTGTCTTTTCAAATATAAAGAGTGAAATCAAGAATTTAACAAATATAAAAGCAAAACAAAACTCAATACCACAAATGACAAAAGAGAATATATATATATATATATATATATATATATATATATATATATATATATATATCAGTTAGAACAAGTATAGATTTGTGTCTTTTCAAATATAAAAAGGGAAATCAAGAATTTAAGAAATATAAAAACAAAACAAAACTTAATCCCACAAATGACAAAAGCGAATGACTAGGTTATTCCTTTGGTTTTCACTTTAAATGGAGATAGATGTGTTCTGAAGTCCTACCAATGCAATAGCTTTGTAAACTAGAGTTTAGCAAATTAAATTTTAGGATAATATTTATTGCTTTCCACTATTTAATTTCCTCAATAGGCCAAATGGGAAGAATTTCCTCAGCATGGATGACTGACCAAGATTTCTGATAATAAAAGGCAATATTTCTCATGATTGCTAAATATAAACCGCCCACTATACAATAAAACTCTCGGCAATAGACCCACTGAAAAGCCTTCCCTCAGCCCGGATGACTGACCAAGATTTTTTTAAGTACAAGACATTTCCTAAATGTCTCTCAACAAAATTGATTTTTTAAATTAATGAACTTACAATTGCATCTAATTTTCCTTTTTCCCTTTCCAAACTTTATTTACTTCTTTATTTAAGCACCAGATTACATACATGAAGTATGTACATATGTACATATGTAGTTGGGTTTTAGTCATTAAAAGAACACCCCCTTCACGAATACAACATTCCCACCATCAATGTCCCCCATCTCCTTCCTTCCCCAACTCCTCCCTGTATTAGAGACATTCTACTTCTCTCACTCATTAATATTGTCATGATAGTTAGTGTAGAGTTATCTCCCTAACTAAACTCACTACTGTATGTGGTGAGCTTCACATCAAGAGCTAGTCCTTCCAGCCTAATCTCTGTTGTCTCTGGGCATTATTACAATGATGTCTTTTATTTTTCTTAAAACCCATAGATGAGTGAAACTATTCTGTGTCTATCTCTCTCCCTTTGACTTATTTTTCTCAGCATAAAACTTTCCATGTACATCTATGTGTAGGAAAATTTTATGACTTCATCTCTCCTGACTGCTGCATAATATTCCATTGTGTATATGTACCCACAAGTTTTTTTTAGCCATTTATCTGTTGAAATGTATCTTGGTTGTTTTCAGAGTCTGGCTATTATAAATAGTGCTGCAATGAATATAGGTGTGAGAAAAAACATGTTTTATTGTGTTTTTGTGTTCCTAGGATATATTCCTAGGAGTGGTATAGCTGGATCATATGGGAACTCAATGTCCAGTCTTTTGATGAATCTTAACAACAATGAGGTACCATATCACACATCACACACACAAAAAATGAGAACAATAAGTGCTGATGGGGATGTGGAGAGAAAGGAACTCTCATTCACTGCTGGTGGGAATGCCATCTTGTCCAGTCTTTATGCAAAACAATATGGAGGTTCCTCAAATGATCAAGATTTCTAATAGTGAAGGAGACAAGAATCTCATCAGAAGGCCTACTGAGAAGTCTCCTATCAGTGTGGTTGGCTAACCAAGATTTCTGTTAGTGAAGGTGATTTTCCTCATTCTTAGAAACAAACATTTGTTTTGCCTAAATAGAAATCTAACTTCTGCTCTATTAATTGTGTATATAGTTGAACTTTTACTTCCAAACGTAAGGACTTTTACAGGCAATTATAACCTTGATTAAATTTCTCTTTACCTGAAAAACTCAGCACCAAAAGACACTTAAAAACATCTTTTAGGGACCAGAGAGATAGCACAGTGGTAGGTTTATTGCTGTGCATTCAGCCAGCACAGGACAAATCCTGGTTTGTTTCCTGGCATCCCATATGGTTCTCCTTTCCTGCCAGGAGCTATTTCTGAGTGCAGAGCAAGGAGTAACCCCTGAGTGTCAACGGTGTGACCCAAAAACAGAAAAAACAAACAAACTAAAAATAACTTCTATTCATCTATGTTTTTAAAATGCCCTTGCAGTTTTTAATATAAAAGGATGTTTTGTTTTTAGACATTTATAAAGGACTGTGAGTACTTGTTAACTAATTTTTATCTCAGAATTAAAACAAAAAAATGTTTGGGCAGGATATACATTGGGCTGTTGAACTTTTACCATGTATAAAATTTGCATCCCTTTCAGATAAAGCTTGTCTCCTTTATTTGTCCCTAATAGAAAGAAACCTATCCCCTCAGAAATCTGAGGTTTGATAGGGAAAACCAGCTTCTTGCTAAAATCTCTAATTTACATAAGAGACTAGCCAGAGAGAAACTGCTTTGAGATGTTAAAATTAACCTTCTCTTATTAACTCTGGACTCTTACTTAAAATATATCTATTCATCAGGTCTGCATACCACCTATAGTTAGGTGAATTGTGTTGTAAATCAAACAATGTATATTGATTAAACTACTGTTAACAAGAAAGATAATTATATTTGGCATAGAAACAAATGTGAGAATTCTTTTCACACCATTAAAAAACTGTCAAAATTCCCCATTTATACCCTTGATCCTTCACATTAAATATAAAAATGGTGTTCTCCACATAACCTTGTTGTGTTGTCCCTCATATCTTCATATTTCACTGCCATTCATGTCACCCACTCTCCTAAAAGGAATTCAAAGAAGTTCTCTAACATAGCCAGACCAAAATTAGCTGCAGAAAATATTGTTTTAAATGCTATTATATATGCGTTATTATGTGTGTGATGAATATATAAAAGAAAGGATTGAGCAATTAAAATACCTATACATGAAGTTAGAAATTTTTAGACTTTAGACCTTTTATTTTGAGGCATGAAATTCTCTGGGTTGATTTTTATTTAATTAAATTTCACTTATTGCTGTGAGATATAAAAAGTATTGAACTATTGCTGTTTTTAAGTGTGTGTGTGTTTATTGCTTCTTTCTCAGAAACCTACTTTGAACTTCTATGTATTAGCAAAATGATTTGGGGGGTCAATCATATTAAATAAGTATTATTCACAGGAGCCAAATTAGAATTGACTTAAGACTGAAAATTTTTATCAGTATCACATAATTTAAATGCTCTTCATTTTAGAGATTTGATTTTGCCTTATATATAAGTGGAATAGTTTTCCAATGCAATAACATTTGAGGTATATTTGCAAGCATGTAGTTTTATAAATATGTAAAATCTAAATGCGATGTTAGAAGGTTGCATGTCCATTTAATATTATGTAGGTAAGTACAATGAGATTTTAATATCCCCCTCCTTTCTTTTTTCACACAAACTGGATATGGACAATCTTTGGACCTACTATAAGACTAATAATTACAGCTGCAAAATAAGGTTGCCATTTTCAAAAAAGGGAAAGATGGATCAGTGTCACAAGCAGTAGTGTATTTGCCTTGCACACACTGACCTAGGACAGACCGTGGTTCGATCCCCTAGTGTCCCATATAGTCCCCCAAACTAGGAGTGATTTCTGAGTGCATAGGCAGGAGTAACCCCTGAACATCACCCGGTGTGACCAAAAAACAAAACTAACTAAATAAAATGAGGTTGTCATTTTGATGCTGAAGCATATGATTTCATCCAGCTATGAAACTGCATTTTATTTTCACATGCACCTGCTTCTGTTCCATATTATATTATTCACTTGGGCTCTATTTTCTTTTTTAGTTGCTCTTTTGTGTTTTACTGAATATATTCTAGCTCTTGAATTTAAACAAAAAACAATAGTGGTGCAGATACTTTTTCTTTACGCTGGAAGAAGACAAGAGAGGCACTGGGGATTCTGAGATAGTGCTTTTGGCTACACAAATGGTCTTCTTTATTTCAAATTTGAATATCATTTAGCTGTATTCGCAATAAAAAGAAAGCTGTTCTCCCCAGTTTCAGGGGTTTAATTTCCTAGTTAGAACCATGAAAATCTTCTTTCCAAGAACCTCCAATTTGGAGTGATTAAAGGTTTCAGAACACGGGCAAGGCAGTTTGGACCCTTGCTTAACATGTGGTCAATCAGTTTGATTCCGGACACTACGTATTGTCACCCAAAGCTTACCTGAAGGTAACCTTAAGCTAGGAGTAAGACTTGAGCACCACTTATTGTGTGTGGTCCTCCCACCAAAAGTTTCCCATTAAGATAATTTAATCATTTCAAGCCCCTTCCATATACTTTAGGTGTACCTCAAAGTACATACAAATAATTGAATTTGTAACTTATATACACAGAGTTAGAATAATTATCTGTTATTTTTGGAAGTTGCCAGAGCATTGGGTTTGAGTTTTCTATTGTTTGCTGATTTTAACACAGTATTAGCAAAGAGGCCATTATTATTCAAAGATCACCCTTCAAAAAAATAGAAGAAAAATGATTAAAAGCAGTGAACAGAAAAAAAGGCCCACAAAACCGTATTCCTGTAACTGGAACAAATGTCAGAAATGCTCTGGTATGAAAGACACAGTTGACAAGGAAAGAAATGAGCTGGAAACTATCCACATAGTAAAGGGGCTGACATTACTCTGCACAATCCACGAAGGGTAAATTCCCTAATCTTCCTATTCATAGAGCTCCTGGAGGAAATGAGGAGTGAAATTTGTTGCCAAGATCAAACTCAGAATCCAGTCAAATATTCCCTTGAGAACAATTCATCATACCTATTTCACATGTCATATTGCTAAGCCACAGAACTTCTGTCTGTTTCTTACTCTGCAAGTTTTCCTTTTGATCATATAGGAAGAGTTGAACTATTCTAAACAGAGCCTTGCATATAGACCTTTACTCAAGTGCTGAACTTGGAATATTTGTCTTGAACCTTATGAGACATTATTATAGGCAATGAATTTTTGTCATAATAATGCACCCTTTTAAGGTTATTCTCATAAAAATGTATGTGTCTCTGTTGTATCATATATTGTTTTTGGAGGGGGTTCATACTTAGTGGTGCTCAAGGCTAACTCCTGGTTCTGTTCTCACATGTCAGTCACTTCTGGCGGGCTCAGGGGAATGTACAGGGTACCAAGTATTAAAACTGGATAAATCACATACAAAGTTAGTGCTCTTCATGCTGTGCTGTCTCTCTGGTCCATGTTGTTGTACAACCTACTACTTTATGTTGAGTCTAGTGAGATAGTTCATGGGACTAGAATAATTATATGGCATGTTCAAAACCCAGAGTTTTAAGCCTAACTCTGAACACAGCATGGCATTTCATGCAATTCAAGATCTGCTCCTGTTCAGGCCCCTAGCACCACTGGGATAACCTAGATATTTTTTCTAAACTAAAATAATCATACTTTTATCTTTCATGTCCTTTAAAAGTACGCCTGTGTGTGCATATGGGGGTTAGGTTAAAACATTTCATTGTGGCTTTGACATCTCCCAGAAAATTAATCGGACTGTATACCTTTGTATATACTGACCATTAGATTAATCTCTTCTGTAAATGCATTATATAAGTGTCCAATTGTTTCATATCTCTACTGTCATGTGACAGCGTTTCTGTTTTAAATTTTCAGGAGAAAGTTCTTTTCCAATGATGCTTGAGTTTTTTACTATTATTTTCGGAGTTCTGCTCAGAGAAGCAAGCTTGGCAATGCTCAGAGAATCATAGATAGTGTGGGAGATCAAACAGAGGACATCACATGAACTACAACTGCCTTCATTCCTATATTAACTTGTCAAGTCTCCATATATTTTAGTGCTGGGGATACAACCCAGGGCTTCATATATGCCAAGCAAAAATTCAACCACTGAGCTACATCTCCAGCTCAAATTAACCATTTCAGTGATACAGAAGGTATTTTATGTTTTGTAAACAGAAAGCCCAAATTCAACACCAAATATTACATTGTGCCTCAAGAAATAATCAGGAAGGAGACCTTGAACACTGACAACTGTGTCTGCAAACTAAGATAATAATAATGATAATAATAATAAATGTAAATGTTTGTGGAGTGTAACATATCATAAAAATCATGCTTATGCACATTGAATCTCCTCTCTCTTTTTATAGGAATGTGAAACTTCTGGAATCTAATTTTTAAAAACATTCCCATAAAGAAAACTCAAGTCAAATACACTGTATGCATAGACAATATAAAAAAAATTTTAAAGTGGGCAGAGAGATACTACAGATTTAAGGCACTTGCCTTGCACATGACCACCCTGATGCAAACACTTGAGCACTGCTAGAAGTGATCTCTGAGCACATAACTAGCAGGACTGGGCATGATCTCAAACAACAATACAATTATAAGTAGGTAAATATAATATAATTAAACTAAAAGTTGATTGAAGGTTGTGTCCCTCGGTAGATAGGGGTTAAATGTATAGGAGCATAGAAGTTTTGGGTGATGAAAGTGAGCTAATTTGACCATAGTAGACAAAGTTTACATTTATGAGAACTCAAGTTTCTAAAATATAAAACATTTGTTGCTCACTTAAATAGATAAACTGCAACTTTGAAAACCATAAAACATTTTCAAGAATAATTTAAATATTCACTGTTGGTGGGAATTCAGGCTAATCCTGCATTTTGGGGGGGAGAGGGGCACACCTGGTGATGCTCAGGGGTGACTTCTGGCTATACACTCAGAAATTGCTTCTGGCTTGGGGGACCATATGGGATGCCTGGGGAATAAACCATGGTCCTTTCTAGGTTGGCACATACAAGGCAAACTCCCTACCACTTTTGCCATGGCTCTGGCCCCTAGTCCAGCATCTCTGGAAAATGGATTTTTCCTCAAAATATAGATATTCCTTAAAAATAGAAATTGAGGTTCCATATAATCCAGCAATGCAACTCCTTGAGATATACACTAGGGATACAAAAACACAATACAAAAAAATCCCTCTACACTCCTATGTTCATCACAGTACTATTTACAACAGCCAGAATCTGGAAACAACACAAGTGCCAAAGAACAGATGAGTGGGTAAAGGAATTATAGTATATCTACACAGTGGAATGCTATACAGGTATTAGGAAAAATGAAGTCATAAAATTTTCTTATAACATGGTTATATTTGGCAAGTATTATGCCAACTGAAATGAGTCAGAAGTAGAGGATAATCTCACTCACATGTGGGATATAAGAAAAAAGATAGTACAATAATAATACTCAGAGAAAATAGAGATGAGGATCAAGAGGACCAGTTCATAGTAGAAAGCTTGTCACCAATAGTAGAATAGTGTGATTAATATAGAGTGGGGGCCACTATGACAATGATAGCTGAAACTCATCAGTCTGGGGAATATCTGGGTGTTAAATGGAAATAAAGTGATATCCACGATACCCCATCATTAACAATAGTATAAACCAAAAGCACAGTGTCTAAAATGAAAAGAAAGAATGAAAGAAAGAAAGAAAGAAAGAAAGAAAGAAAAAGAAAGAAAGAACAAAAGAGAAAGTAAGCAAGAAGAAAGAACGAATGGAAGAAAGAAAGAGAAAGAAAGAAAGAAAGAAAGAGGAAAAAAGAACAAAAAAGAAAGAAGAAAGAAAGAAGAAAGAACAAAAGAAGGAAAGAAGACAGACAAATGAAGGAAGGAAGGAAGGAAGAAAGAAAAAAGAAAGAAAGAAACAAAGAAAGAAAGAAAGAAGAAAGAAAAAGAAAGAAAAAAGAGAAGAAAGAAAGAAAGAAGAAAGAAGAAAGAAAGAAAGAAAGAAAGAAAGAAAGAAAGAAAGAAAGAAAGAAAGAAGAAAGAAAGAAAGAAAGAAAGAAAGAAAGAAAGAAAGAAAGAAAGAAAGAAAGAAAGAAAGAAAGAAAGAAAGAAAGAAAAGAAAGAAAGAAAGAGAAAGAAAAGAGAAGAAAGAAGGAAGAAAGAAGAAAGAAAGAAGAAAAAAGAAAAGAAAGAAAAAGAAAGAAAGAAGAAAGAAAGAAGAAAGAAAGAAAGAAAGAAAGAAAGAAAGAAAGAAAGAAAGAAAGAAAGAAAGAAAGAAAGAAAGAAAGAAAGAAAGAAAGAAAAGAGAAGAAAGAAGGAAGAAAGAAGAAAGAAAGAAGAAAAAAGAAAAGAAAGAAAAAGAAAGAAAGAAGAAAGAAAGAAGAAAGAAAGAAAGAAAGAAAGAAAGAAAGAAAGAAAGAAAGAAAGAAAGAAAGAAAGAAAGAAAGAAAGAAAGAAAGAAAGAAAGAAAGAAAGAAAGAAAGAAAGAAAGAAAGAAAGAAAGAAAGAAAGAAAGAAAGAAAGAAAGAAAGAAAGGAGAAGAAAGAAGGAAGAAAGAAGAAAGAAAGAAGAAAAAAGAAAAGAAAGAAAAAGAAAGAAAGAAGAAAGAAAGAAAGAAAGAAAGAAAGAAGGAAGGAAAGAAGGAAGGAAGGAAGGAAAGAAAGAAAGAAAGAAAGGAAGGAAGGAAGGAAGGAAGGAAGGAAGGAAGGAAGGAAGGAAGGAAGGAAGGAAGGAAGGAAGGAAGGAAGGAAGGAAGGAAGGAAGGAAGGAAGAAAGAGATAGAGAGATAGAGAAAGAAACAATTGCTCTAGAAGCAGGCAGGGGGAGGGTGGGAGGGAAACTGGGGCATATTGGTGGCAGGAAATGTTCACAGGTGAAGAGTCTTATAGGTTGTAAGACTGAAACTCAACATTAACAACTTTTTAATCACTATGTTTACATAAAAGGAAAAAAACTGAAAATATTATTTTCCACTTTATACGTGGACACACATTCTTACTCATTAAATATTAAACTCATCTAACACCAGTATGCAAATACCACCCATCTAATCTAATCATGTTTGCTAATCTGAATATACCAATGATGTTGCTACATATGAAATGATATAATTTAAATATTCAGCAGATCTGGACTGTACACAGGATTTATTTGAATATACATACTCAACCTAATATATGTCCATATCATTTGAATATGTATATATCACCTGAATTAGATAAGAAAACAAGCTAAGTTAACTAGCTGAATGTGCAAGTGTTGGCCACCTAATTAAAACATACAAGAGAAGATATTATGATTTGTGTGAGGTTTTTTGCATATGCAAATTATGCCTGCATAATTTGCTTGTACTGATATTGGTGGCCCATCTTAATTTGATATACATGTATATGTAGACTTACTTGATGTTCAAAAAGCGATTTATATATTCAAATTTACTCCTAATTCAGGTATTCAGATATGTGATATCTGAATATCTTTGATGTATGATGTTGGGGCCTATCATCAGTGGACCATACTTTGATGTGACTTGATATGGTGATGCTTTCAGGTGGCACTGGTGGCTCACACTTGAATGTGTTTTAATTAATATATTCATTGTGGCTGTTCCAGTGTAAGTATGTTCATTATCTAACATTTACTTATTTAATTTCATTAAGGTACATTTACTAAAATTTAATTTTAAGTGTCTAATATTATTAATTTTTTACTTTAATATCTAAGTTTACTTCAAGACACTATTTAAATATTTAAATATCTCTAGAGTGGAAGCAGTCAAAATATCCATTGTAGCCCTATGGATGTAACTAGAGGGTAGTATACTGAGTAAAGCCAGCCCAGAGGGACAGATACAAAATGATATCTCACACTTTAGATAGAAAGAAACATAGCTAGGGGAAAACAAATGGTCAAAGATAACAGAACCTGAGAACTAGTCACAGAATTGAGCTTACTGAGTCCTGGAGAGGCAGGAAGATACTGGGAGGGGTCCTTGAGAAAATAGTGAAGCACTGGAAAGTTGTAGACATGAAACTCTACCATTAACAATATTATAAACCAATGTGCATCAAGTAAAAATATTCAATTTAAAAAAATAGGGGCCGGAAAGATAGTACAGTGGTGTTTGCCTTGCAAGCAGCCAATCCAGGACCTAAGGTGGCTGGTTCGAATCTCGCTGTCCCATATAGACCCCAGTGCCTGCCAGGAGCTATTTCTGAACAGATAGCGAGGAGTAACCCCTGAGTGCTGTCGGGTGTGGCCCAAAAACCAATAAATAAATAAATACATAAAAATAAATAAATAAATAAATAAAAATATATCAGTAATAGAAATATCAATAGAAAGAAGAAAAACAAATATCCAGCATGTTTAAATCACTCAGATACATTAACTAAATGCAAATGATAAAATCTCACTTACAGATGTTCTGAAAGAGGTAAAATTAAACCAAAGTGTGAAAGACAGAATTGTGGTTTCTTCTGGAGTGTTTTTAATCTTTTTTTAAATAGACTATTTGCAATAAGAGTGTGTTTATTTCTTAAATTTATCAAGTTGGGTTGGAGAGATAGTATATTGAGTATGGTGTTTTTCTTACACGGGGCCAATCTTGGGTTTGATCCCTTGCACCCTATATTCAACTAAGCCCCATGAGGAGTGATCCCTGAGCACAGAGCTAACAGTATAAGGGTTTACTTTTTTTTAATGCACTGCCAGATGTGATCCAGAAGCAAACAAAGGAAAACAAAATAACCACCAAATATAATGGTAATTAGTGCAGCATTCTGGGTATATAATACGTAAATTATTTAAACTAAAAAAAGAATAAGATCATATTATTCTGTTAAAATATTTCAGTGGTTAAAACTTTCCTGAACTTATCAAATCACAGTTTCTTCTACTACAACTCTAACCACACTGGCCTTTTATGCCCCTATTTCTTTAACAGAGATTGAAGCAAATTAATCTTAAACCTTTCATAGTTCCCTCTGTCTGAAACATTATTTCAAATATGTTTACCTAACTTGATATTTTGACATTCACATGCTTTTCTTTCTGAACTCTAAAAGAAGTTACTCAATTTAGAATCCTACCTTTTAGAAGTTTACTTCATTTTGTTCTCATGTCTGCCATTATATCTGTTGATTTCATAACTTTGTTTCTGCTTCCTGTGGGAAGAAAGAAACTACTGTTCTGGCTCTCTGCTGTATAGGCAGTGAGTACTATTCCATCAGAAAGGCAGATGGTCAGTAAATAATAAGAACATTAATAAACATATAGATGAATGAGTAGGTGAATAGATGGATGATGAGTTAAATGCATTGCATAAAACTAATGACTATTGATTAAATACCAAATGTTTTTATGGAACTACATTAGCCAGGGATAGATGTTATTGTGTTCTGCTTTTCTTCTGTCTCTTAAATTAATATTATTGAAATGCAGCCCAGGAAAAGGTTCTTGAGAATGATGATTTCAGCAGTTTGCACAAATTGCTTTTTTCATCACAAAGAATAGAACACAAAGCTGGGATTTCTGTATTGATATTAAAGCATCTTTTATCCACTATAGCCCTGTCAAACCTTCAGAAGGTGAATCATCTGGTATAAACATTATGGGCATGTATTTGTTCCCAATATACAAAATATGTATTCTAAACAAATTGTTCACAAAACACACATATATCTATCAAAAGTAGTATATCACCTAATTTTCTTTGTTTGCTTCCTAAAGAGTTCAGGTGCAATGAGCATTTAAGTGCTTTTTGATGACTATGATAATTTACTGAAAATTTTTATACATAACATTTTTTCCTTATAATGCTTTAGTACATATGTTTTCTTTTATTCTTGCTCAATCTTGCCACCCGAAAATGTTCATTTTCCCAGTTTGAGCTTTTACATGATTTATAATTTATAACAATTTATCATCTTTTAGCTTAACTATGGTGTGCTCTAATATTTATGTTCCCTCAACATCTTAAATAATTCTGAAGAAGTGGTAACAGAAACTACATACAGATTAGCAAATGCTCATAAAAGATTACATTTCAAGGATAAATGAATATAAATAATCTATTATTTAAAATAACTCATTTTCAGTATAAACTTTATTTTTAGTATAAAAGCAATTCAATGGTAGAAACCAAGGTATATTATTTTATAAAAATTTAAATATATAATTTTTTAAGCACCATGATTCAAAAATTGTTCATGATTGAGTTTCAGATCATTGTATACAACTCTTCACCAGTGCACACTTCATGTCACCAAAATCTCTTTTCCCAACCACTTTCTACTACCCTCCCACCTGCCTGCCTCTGAGTCAGGCATTGTACTTTCCTCTCTCCGTCTCTCCTTTTTTTGGCCACACCCAGTGATGCTCAGGGGATACTCCTGGCTATACGCTCAGAAATCGCTCCTGGCTTGGGAACCATATGGGACACCAGGGAATGGAACCACGGTCGATCCTAGGTTAGCCCACGTGTAAGGTAAACACTCTACCGCTTATGCCACCACTCCGGCTCCAGTCTCTTCTTTTTATACACTGTGGTTTGCACTATGGCTAATAAAGGGGTATCATGCATATCACTTTATCCCCTTTCAGCACCCAGCTCCTGTCCAGAGTTTTATTTCCAACTATTATTGTCAGAGTGGTCCACCTTCCTAACTAAGGTCCACTTCCCTAATTGCATTCACCACTCTTCTGACTATGGGCTGGTTCTCTTGATCCTCTTCTCTATTGTCTCTGGGTATTATTTTATACTACCTTTTATTTTTCTTATATCCCACAAATGATTGAAATTTTTTTTATCTATCTCTCTTTCTCTAACACATTTCATTCATAATAATCACTGTAACTGGGGCCTCAGGGATGGCACAGTGATAGGGCGTTTGCTTTGCATGCGGCTGACCCAGGATGTACCTCAGTTAGATCCCATATGGTCCCCCAAGCCAGGAGTGATTTCTGAGCACATAGCCAGAAGTAACCCCTGAGCATCACCAGGTGTGGCCCAAAAATTTTAAAAAATATCTCTGTAACCATTCATGTATAAGCAAATTTCATGACTTCATTTTTACCAGAATTTGCATAATATTCCATTGTTTAGCTATAATACAATATCTTTTTATATATTTTTATTGAAACCAATGTGAATTATAAGTCTTTCACAGTTACTTTTGAGGTACATAGTGACAGTGAATCAAGGTCATTCCCATCACCATTGTTAACCTCCCTCTGCTACTGTTCCCAGCATGCATTCCATACCTCCTTGCTTACCCTCCTGGACTGCTAATGTAAGAGTTCCCTTTTGTGTATAGGTTGTTGTAATTTGGGTCTCTTGATTTTATTACAGTCACTTTGTGAGGCAGACCATGATTATTCATGTTCTATGGTTCTTTTAAAAAATAAAGAAAGAGGAAAAGAAAGCAGGTGGGAACCCCTGTCTAGAAGCTATAAATATAAATTTAAAAGAATAAAAGAAGTAAAAAAAAATAAAGGGGGACTGGTGTGGCAATGTAACTGTACCGCAATTTCTTTAGTCACTCATCTTTTCTCAGGCACTTACTTGGCTTGTTTCCAGATTTTGACTATCGTAAATAGTGTTGAGATAAACTTTGGGATGCAGAGGGCATTTTTGTGTTGTGTTTGTGTTTCTAGGCTATACCCCTAGGAATGGTATTGCTGGATTATATGAAAACTAAATTTCTAGAGTTTTTTTGGGAAGAATATCCATATTGTTTTCCAAAAAGGCTGAAACAGTCTGCATTTTCACCAGCAGTGAATGTGAGTCCCTTTTTCCCCCCACATCCATGCTTGGTGTTCTTGTTCTTTGTGATATGTACCAGTCTCTGTAGTGTGAGATGATATCTCACTGTTGTTTAGATTTGCATCTCCCTAATTATTAGTAATGTAAAGTGTTTTTTATTCCAGAGCCCATTAGCCAAATGCATTTCTTCTTTAGGGTAATGTCTGTTCAGTTTTTTCTTGCTAAGTTCAATCAAGGTCTTATATATCTTGGATATTAGCCCCTAATCTGATGTATATTAGATGAATAGTTTCTTCCATTCTGTGGGTAGTCTTTGTATCCTCATTACTGTTTCCTTTGAGGTGCAGAGTTTCAGTTTAATGTTGTCCCATTTGTTAATCTTTGTTTACACTCGCTTGGTTAGTGGTGTTTCATCCTTGAAGATGCTTTTAGTGTCTATGCCATGGAGTGTTCTGCCTACATTTTTCTCTATGTAACTTATGCTTTCAGGTCTGATATTAAGCTCTTTAATCCATTTTGATTTGACCTCTGTGCATGGCTATAAAGAGAGGTCTGAGTTTATTATTTTTGTTCCAAGGTATATTCTTATAAAAGATGTATTTATGTGAAATGAAACTATACTTGTTGTAACCAGAGAAATAGTATAGGATTTAAGACAGTTGATTTTCATGTAACTGATACCATTCAATCCCAAGTATCACAATTTCCTGAGCACCTGAGCACTTCACCGGCGTGATGCATAAACATCCAACAACAAAAAATTGTAGTTGTCTTAGTCTCGTTCTAATCTATGAATTTGAAATAATTACTAGGATTTTTTTCATTACTAGGATTTTTTATAACATCAAGAACACTTTAGTCAGTAAGAATTTAGTAAAGTTTATCAATGGATAAGAAAATATTTAAAAATTAAGTATGCATACACACAAATTTTACTTGGTCCTTACCAAAGCCATATGTAATGTTTAGTTGATTATTATTTTAAATTTTTTGTCTTCCAGTTTCAGTATAATTTTGGAATTGATCATATGAGTACTTTTCAACTCCCTTTTCCGTGTTTTATTTCTATGTCTTGGTATTATAGGATGCCAAGTACTGTGGAAGATTTAAATGCTCTTTAATAAGTTACTTTTATCTTATAAATGTTAGGTCTTATTGGTGACTCAGAACAATTCTATGTGCATTTTATCAACAATCAATAGTGAAGTATTGTATACTTAAATTTAATTTCAAGAAATAAGATTAAAAATTTTAAGAGGATTTATCTCATATTTTAGTCTTACCACAAGAAGATAAAATATAAAGATAGATTTAAGCTTTCCAACATTGTTAATTAGGGTCTTGTTTTTCTGGAATGTCAACTGAAAATCTGGTGTGTCTATGAACATCATATAACTTTGGACAAATGCAGGTTCCAATGTCCCCTCAGTTTAGGTGCTGGCCAAGGACCAAAGGGATGATTTATGAATAGATATTTTTTAGAACTTTTAATATAATTCTCTCTTTAGTTTCCAATGCACTATGTTTCAGCTGTCATACCGACAGCTGTTCTCTTTTTAGGTTCTGTTTTGTGAGTTTACTCTATTAATCTGTTTTATGATTTGCAAAATACCTCCAGATGTATAATTAAGCATCAAAGCTTCAGAATTGATAGCTGTTCTAATTTCTGATACTATTTTCTATCACTTATAGACGTGTGTGATGAGATTTCCTGTTTGTAAGTTTAGCCTTAAGTCCCAGATTATTCAATAGTCCATTTCAGAAATTTAAATTTTTTTCTAGCCTAAGACCAGTATAACTATAGAGGAAATATGGGGGATTGTTTTTCGTCCAAGGGCTATTTGAATATTTACCATCATTTGTGGACTAGACAATATGGACAAAAGTGCCTCAAGCAGCCAAAAAGAAGTGGACGTGTCTACTTCATCATGCACCAGGAGCAGACCACAGGATTTTGTGGGCTCTCTATGATCCATTGGCTGCATATTCCTCATCCCTGCTATAAAACATATGACTTCTAAGCCATTTTTAAAGAAAATATATTTTCAAAGGAGATACTGTTAATTTATAGATTTCTTTTTTCTTTCTTCTTTCTCCCTTCCTTCCTTCTTTCTTTTTCTTTCTTCCTTCTTTCTTTTTCTTCTTTTTTTTTCATTTATTATTTTACCTTCTTTCTTCTTTCTTCCTTCCTTTTTCTTTCGTGCTTTATTTCTTTCTCTTTTTTGTTCTTTATTTCTTCTTTCGTCTTTTTCTTCTTTTTTTTCCTTTCTTCCTTTCTTCCTTTTTCTTCCTTCCTTCCTTCCTTCCTTTTTTCCTCTCTTTATTTCTTTCTTTCTCTCTCTCTTTCTCTCTTTCTTTCTCTCTCTCTCTCTCTTTCTTTCTTTCTTTCCTTCTCTCTTCCTTCCTTCCTTCCTTCCTTCCTTCCTTCCTTCCTTCCTTCCCTTCTTTCTTTCTTCCTTCCTTTCTTCCTTTCTTTCTTTCTTTCTTTCTTTCTTTCTTTCTTTCTTTCTTTCTTTCTTTCTTTCTTTCTTTCTTTCTTTCTTTCTTTCTTTCTTTCTTCTTTCTTTCTTTCTTTCTTTCTTTCTTTCTTTCTTTCTTTCTTTCTTTCTTTCTTTCTTTCTTTCTTTCTTTCTTTCTTTCTTTCTTTCTTTCTTTCTTTCTTTCTTTCTTTCTTTCTTTTCTTTCTTGTTCTGTACTCAGGAAGTATTTCTGGCAGTCTCTGGGGAATAAATGGAGAGCAAAAAATGAACTCAAATAAACAGTGTGCAAGGCACTTACCTGTTATATTATTTTTCTTTTTTTTTTTGGTTTTTGGTTTTTGGGCCACACCCGGCAGTGCTCAGGGGTCACTCCTGGCTGTCTGCTCAGAAATAGCTCCTGGCAGGCACGGGGGACCACATGGGACACCGGGATTCGAACCAACCACCTTTGGTCCTGGATCGGCTGCTTGCAAGGCAAACGCCGCTGTGCTATCTCTCCGGGCCCATTTTTATTTTATTTTGATTTATTTCATAATACAGTTTATGTATAATTATATTATGTATGACACCAATGATTAAAATATCAGCATTACTTGTTTTTACTAAAGTCATTTGAGCTAAGACATCCAGGCTTTTAGGAGAAGAAATACCAAGGCATTTCAAACTAAAAAGTTCAACCTAAATTTATTTATGTTCCTAATTAATTTGAAAACTACCTCTGAAACAGTCTAACAAAAATATTTAAGAATTTTTGGAGCTTTTCACAGAAGGTAAGTGAAAAATTAAAACCTCTTAATTTTCAATTAGCCCATTTCTAAAATGTTCAGATTTATAAGTAGTTAGATTCAATCCCAAACTTCTATAATAAATTGTGGAAATGAAAGAGAAAGTGAGAAGAATTGGTACTCAATAAGATGGTAAGCATTCCAGCAACAATGTCTTCTAAAATAAGTGGGAAATTATTTTGTTTTCAAAGATCTAAAATACCTTTATTGGTCCACTGAGTTGTATTTTGTCAGCTCCTATTAAATTGTGTTGTCATAGTTACCTATGAATTTTATGAACTTTATTTCCACTTTTATAAGTCTTTGCAAGCAAGGAAAAATATTTAGAATCTGATTTAAGTGTACTGTTCATCTTATTATTTTATTTTTAAAGTTTCTGATATGAATTCACACTCTTGATGTCTCATCACATTGAGGAAGTTTCAAAGTATTTTTGCTACTTTCAAATATTCTGTTTGTTCTAACATGTATAAAATAAGGTTTTAATTATTTTGTGACTAGCTGACATGGTTTCCTTTACGACATAACAATGTATTTCTCCAGCCAAAAAGAAACATTACATATGTGTGTGGTGGGTATTCTGTGTTGACAGTTTGCCTATTTAGGTAATTTAATGTATATAGCCTTAACCACAATACATGCTGGAATGCCATTGATGAATTACATATAGAAAAATTAATTACATTTGTGATAAAAGGGGGCCGGGCGGTGGCGCTGGAGGTAAGGTGCCTGCCTTGCCTGCGCTAGCCTAGGATGGACCGCGGTTCGATCCCCCGGCGTCCCATATGGTCCCCCAAGAAGCCAGGAGCAACTTCTGAGCGCATAGCCAGGAGTAACCCCTGAGCGTCACAGGGTGTGGCCCAAAAAAAAACAAAAAAAAAATTTGTCATAAAAAATACTAACTCAGTGGCACTGATGAAAAGTAGCAGTAGTTTATATCACAGTGCCCAAGAGTTGAAAATAATGAGATCAATGTTGAGAAAAGTTACTTTTAGGCATATCTGAACAGTTACAGTGCTCAGTCCAGTGAATAGTAATGTTTAAGGAAGGCTCGTTTATTAGGGAGCTATAACTGAGTAAGTTGTTTGGGTACAGGAAAGAAGATTGGAAGATTATGCTGATTTTCAGTTTATAAGTTAAACAATTTTTTGTTTAGGGCATGTTTCTCAGGTCATAGGGAAACCAGCATATTATTGGAGAAACAAATCCAGGTCTGTGGGAAAAAAAAATTAAATCTAGATTAATAAGGGAGGAAAGAGTATGAATAGCTAGTGTTAGTCTTATGACAACAAGGCTAATTCCAGAGGAGGCCTTCGAATACGCTTGATTTTCTAATAAAATGATGACTTAGACTTGGATTTGTGCTAAAACTTGGGATGGGGTTGCTCTTGGGCTGCATACTGTAGTGTTCAGGGCTTACTCCTGGCTCTGTACTCAGGGATCACTTCTGGTATGCTCATGGGATCATATGTGGTGCAAGGTATTGAATCACAGGTATGCCACATGCAAAGCAAGCAACCTGTCATAGCTTAGCTCCTAAATAATCTTGCTAGTGTCTCCAGATATGAAAAAAAAATAAAATACTTTAAAATTATTTATTATGTTGTATGCAACTAATGAAGTGGGGAAAGAGGGAGATAGCCTCAAGAAAGTAAGTGTTCCATTCACCTTGACCACAGGGGATATGCTTAAGTCTGGGCCATGGCTGATAAATTCTGCTTAGGATCATCCATGAGGCACAGGTACTTTTTCCCAAGCCTCCCCCCCTTGAGACAACTATCAAGGTCCAGCTGAAGCCCATCTGGATATGGAGGACATATATCTGGGAGCTGTGAAATCAAACTGGAGTAAAAAAATTATTCCTTGAGGCAAAGTTAGTCCAATTCTCTACTCAGATTTTCCAGGATAGGCTCTTTCCTCTACAGAAATTCAGGTGGAGACAAAATAGGGAAGTAAAATCATTTGGAGAATGAGGGGAGAAAAGGAGAGTTTTTTGCTCAGTAGGGAATAAGGGGTTCTCCAGAGTGGAGATAATAGCTTTCAGTAACTTTGGAATGAGGTTAACTATGGATATTTACCATAAATGCTTTAGTCTCTTCAGAAGCAGGAGTTCACTGAACTCTTCATGATTGGTGGTTGGAGGATGCCTTAACCATTCTTAATTTCGAATTGCAACTTCTTCAGTCCTGACTTCTCCTCTCAAGCCTCCAAGCAATGCTCTGGGTCTGGAATTTTGCATTACTTAGGCTTCTCAGATGAATATTGTATTTTAATGGCCTTCTTGTCTTTGGGTTAATTTAAGTTGCAACCAGTTACATTGTTTTCTCCAATACATATTACAGCCCCCTCCCTCAATCATCTCTCTGCCTCCACATGAAATGTTGATAGAAAAAGAAATAAAAGTATTTTTGTAACTGTTCCAAAGAGCTTTCTTTTTCTTTTTTTCTGATGAGGGATATGACTTTTACCAGAAAGAGTAGGTGGCTTGTGTAATGTGGGGAGAATGGAATCTACAGCTTGGAGGCAATAGGGTTTCTATCTGTTCTGCTCCACAGAGGACACGAGCCCCACCCACAGGTTCACTGGAACATTGGAACCCAGGATCAAAAGGGGAAAGGCTCGTTGTAGTCCTAAATCTTACTCAAACTTTCCATTTTCTATGCATAAAAGAATTGTGGGAGGAGAGAAATAGTGACAAATTTATTGAGGAATAAAACACATTTATTGAAGAATAAAGAGAGTAAAGAAGAGAGGTAGGTAAAATTAAGGGCTCAAGAAGGACTTCTCCCAAATTGGGACTAGGGTAGATTTAAGAAGTATTTAGGGGAAGGTTCAGTATGAGTTTTTTCCATAACCATCTTTGTCACAGATTCTTTACACAAGTAGGAGTTAATGGGGCCTTTCCTGGGGAAAAGCATTGAGCTTTCAGGGTCCATTCTTCAGTTCCAATAATAGCTGTTGTCAGTGTATTTCAGGAGCTTCTCCAAAGGGGGTCTAGCTTCCTCTTCATTCTTTGACCCTGAATTCTGCTCCTAAAATGGATCTTTTGTCTCAAAGACCTCATGCCTTCAGGCTAGTTTAGGTTTTAGACAATATTTCCACAAGTACAGTACAAGGGCACCTCCTATCTGCAACAAGTTTCAACAGACCTGGCTAAGGTAAGCACACCCTGGTTTCTTCTACACCTGATGTAGTATCATCTTCACAAAAACAACAACAACAACAACAAAACAGAACAAAGTGACAGTTTGTGAGTCTGGCCATGCATACTAGAGAGCTGAGGTCACAGAGCAGCCCTGTACTCTTGACTGATATTTAAAAACTGGCAGTAGATGGGGTTCAGTGCTATAGCACAGTGGGTAGGGTGTTTGAATTGCATGAGACTGACCAGGGTTCAATCCACCAGCATCCCATATAATCCCCCGACATCCCATATAAGAAATTACTTGCAATTAATTTCTGAAAGTAACCCCTGAAATCCTGAAGACTACAAAGAAAAAAATAAAAGAACAACAACAACAAAACAAAAACAAGAGACCAAAAAACCAAATTGGTGGTGTAGAGAAGCCAAATCCCCCAAAATGAATTCTGAAAATATATCTGTGGTCCTGAAAATATATCTATGAAGCTATATAAGTATTGACTCTGGGTGGAACTAACCCATGATATTTGGGACTTCAAGGCTGAGGAGCCCAAAACCTGCTCCAAGTTTTAGTGAAAAGTGATGAAAACAGCAACTCCCCACCCCGTCCCCACCCCGAGCTATTATTAGACTAGGGAAGTCAATCCCTAGCCCTCTCACTTGCACTGATCTCCTAAAACTTGCCAAGAAATTTCTAGCCCTCCCCATTTTTAAAATTGTTAAATCCACTTAAATGGCCTGGCCCCGGAATGGAGTCCAGGGACTGGACATCCCTCGATCTTGGGGAGGGGTCCCAGGGGTCGGGGATGCCCAGGAGTGTCTCAAGAAGAAAAACACCCACCGCCGAGTGAGGAACCACAAAACTTGAGGATATAATCACAAGCAGGTTTATTTTCTTTCCAGAATTCTGGGGTGTCACCGTCTGCAGTGAGACCTCGAGCATCCAAATTTACAAACATTTAAGGAAATTCATATGATAATAAGCATACAAGTCAAAGCATTTCATAGATTTATATAGTTTGAATCATCCAGTGATTTTTTACAGAAAAGCAACAATTTTCTGTCTGTTCAGCCCCTTCATGACATTATTTACCCCCAAATCCTAGATTGATGGCATGCAGAGATATGGGTTGAACCTGTCAGGTGCCCTCCTAATCTACAGGGTGGAGAACCCATTCTCTTGACAGTGTAGTGACTGGAGCGATTAGGGGAAGGGAGCAGACTTCAAGCAAGTCAGTGACAGAAGCAAGAATAGCATAAAACTAGATTTTACCCTTATTCTATACCTATGTGTTATTCTATCTATACCTATTTCTATTCTATGTGTTATTCTCCCTTTTTTAGTGACTGTGTGCAATTATTCCTCCTTAATCTTCAAGGGACATCTGCCATCTGTGGGGACCAAGGTTCCCATGTTGGAATGTAATATGGTCAGTTTCCACCTCCCTCCATCCCTCCAAGGTGTCTCTAGAATGGAATGCGAGATGTCCTTGCATTGAATATTCTTATGGTTTACAGCCTGGATCCAGGAATCAATTAAGGTTAGCCTGGTTCCAGGAATCAGCTGTCACTTTGGGCCAAGTCTTTCTTACCTTGAAATTGCAGCCTATGACTACATTTGCAGTCCTATCTATTACTAAGAAATCACTATTCCTATTAAAAACTACTTGATAAACATCATAAAATTATTTCAGAATGTACTATATCAAAATATTCATTCCAACAAAATTATTTTTATTAATTTTTTGTTTGTATTTGGTGACACTGGCTATGCACAGGTTTTATTTCTGGCTCTATGATGAGGAATCAGTCCTGGTGGGCTCAGGGAACCATATGGGATCCCTGGGATCAATTCCTTCCAGTGTACTATGGCTCCTGCCCCATCCTTCCCCTTTTTACTACCAATAGGGTTAGCTTTTGATTAGATATGGACAATAAAACAAATTTTGTTACATCATATTTTGATTATATATGATTGCCTGGAGTCATAAATAAAATATCTCCACTCCTGTGGGAATCAACATTTTTGAGAACTGAACCTTATACTATCCCCACCCACATGGCACCAACACCTATAATAAGTAGGTTCCCTCGACAGCTATTATGGATGTGCAGCATAAAGATGAGAGAGAATACCAGCACATTAGGGAAAGTCATACTTATGTCACAATGATAGCAAGTGGGCACCAGAATAAACAAACTGCCTCATTATTTGGTCCTCTGAGTCACATTTTATTGTATATAAATATCTAAAAAAATTTTTTTTTGTTTTTGGGTCCTACCCGAAGGCCCTAAAATGTTACTCCTGGCTCTGTGCTCAGAATTATCTCCTGTCAGGCTCAGAGGACCTAAGGGATTTGGGGATTCGAACCGGGGTTCGTTCTTTGTTGGCCACATGCAAGGCAAATGTTTTACTGTTGTGCTATAACTCTGGCCCCTAAAACTTTTTTTTTAATATAATTTTTATTTTGATCATAGTGGCTTACATATTGTTGACAATAATATTTTAGGTACATATTTACATAAAATCAGGGGGGATTCCCATCCCCAAATTGTCCTCCCTACTCCCCCGTTTCTGTCTTACCTCCCATTTCCTCTTCCCTCACCCCCAGGGCGGCTAGAATATGTGGTCCCCTCTGTCTCTAACCAACTACTTAGTAGTCTTGCATCAGTTTGGTCTTGATGCCTCCCTTATTTCCCCCTCTAAGTAGGGGCAGGGGTAGCTAGTTCAAGTTGCGTGGTTTTGCCTGAAAAAGAGAAAATAAATAAACCGGGGTAAGAGTTTAATACCGCGAAAATGGGCAGAATCCTTCTAGAGGTTCTCATCATCGATTTGGGAAATGAAGGAGAAAAAGAAGTTGAAACACTCCACCAGTACCAAAAGAAGTGTCAAATATCCAGTGAGGACTCCAGCTATAACGATAAGCACCACAAAAAAACAGATAAAAAATAAACCAAAACAAACTAAAAACAAACACAAACAAACAAAAAACACGCCGTGGTCTTGAAATAAGAAACATGGCGTAGCACATAACGAAAGAAAAGAAAGGAAGAGAAAGAAAAGAAAGAAAAAAAAAAAAGAATAATTGGGGCCAACAATTTCAATAATCACATCCAAACTGAGGAATCGACCAAAATAGCTAGGTAAATAAAAATAATAATAACAATAATAAATGAAGGTAAGATATATATATATATATATATATATATATATATATATATATATATATATATATATACATAACCAAGGTTTTGTGTTTTTTGTATTTTTTTTCCCTCCTGCCCTGGCACAGTAGATATTGGGGTCATTCGAAAAGGAATTCACTTGCCCTATAAGATATGGGGTTTCTCCGTCCTTGGAGTATACTGTCATGGAATCAGCTCTAGTCTTTGCTCAGGATCATTACTCTCCAGGTTGTGGTTTTTTTTTTTTTTTTTTTTTTTTTTTTTGGTGTGTGGAAAGCTTCTGCTCTGTCCAGTGTGATACCGTCAGAGCTCTGTGTTTAGCAGTCCCAGTATCTGTACATATCCTGAGGTGGGACTTATGGTGAAGTCAGTCTTTGTGAATCTGGAGGTTCTGTTACCTCAGTGCCATTTTAATCCATCTTCTGTGGTTGGTGATCTTGGTCTTTGCGCTGAACCTAGGAAGGCATCTAGGATAGCGTCTTTCTTTGTTCTTCCAGAAGCCCCTTTCCGTTACAATTGTCTCTGCCGGACCTTTGGGACTGGGGATCATGCTTATTGTGCAGGTCTTAGTTCAAACCCTAGACTAGGGCTTTTTTATTGGTCCCAAGATGTATACAGTCTGGTCGTGGTTCTAGTATCCAGTCATCTGTAAATCACGATCTTGGCTTTTGGACCTACCAAAGGGTGCCACGTCTTCTGGTTTTGTCTTGTCGTTAGCTGGTGAGGTAGGCTAAACTGCTCTAAGGTCAAGTTGTTCACATTTTCCTCATTGTCGAGATATCATGTTAGAGCTGGCCCTTGTTGTTGACCCTGCAGTAATAAGGCTGTCCCAGATGGAGATTGTTTCTTACAGCTGTTGTGAGGAGCTGTGCCGTTTCTATGTCTGGGATCCAGGGTTCAAGGCTGGTTGAATGGTATCTAATCACCTGAGGTCTAAGTTGATTCCACATGACATATTTTCAAGGTAGGAGATAACCCTGTATTGTAAACAACTATGAGTTCCTATCTCTAGTAGATAAGAGCTCTTTTTTTTTTTTTTTTACTATGTAAGATTTCCCCTTTATTTAGTGTGCCTTTGCAGGGGGAAGTGGTGTTCCATTATATGTCGGAGTATTTGGGGTGGACAGAGTGAGTAACAGAGATAGGTCACATACCCAAAGACAATTAAAAAAAAAAAAAAGGAAAAAGTGTATGTGCCTACAAATGTATATGTAAGGCAAACATTTAAATAAATAAGTTAATTAAAAAAATATAAAAAAATTAAAATGAGTTAGCGAAGTTTTTAAAGGACCAATGTGGTGCAAAAGACTACTTTGCATTTGGGAGAGAACAGGTAAAGAGTTGGTGTATTACAGGTCTTATGCCTATGTTGGAAGTACAGTTTTCCCATTGTCTTTTGGATTTTTCTTGTGGTGTGTGGGTTCCCAGGCATCTTCCAATCACACCCCCTGCCCCCCTTCAGATTGGTAAAAATTTGCAGCTGGGAGGTCTTGGAAGAGTTCTTGCATTGGGGATACTATTGGACCTAAGTCCGGTTTCAAGAAACAGTCCATGTTAGGGGGAGTTGGTAGGGAGGGTCTCGCAGCATGTGTCCACAGGGGAGTTGGCTGTCTTTTCTTGCAGGAGACGATGTGTGGGTTCGGTTGGGTGTCCCCTCGCCTGGGTGCTGGGTACTGGTTCATTGGGTAGGAGGTCGATCTTGATGCCTAAAAGATTAAGGACTGAGGGTGGAGAGTTTTAATATGGTGGGAGATCTGGATGGGATTGAGGGGTGAAGGGATAGTTGGATTTCCGGGGGGGAGAAAGGGGAAGATATATGGGAGGGGTATGAAGGAAGAGAAAAGAGAAAATACCGTAGAAAGGGAGAAGAGAAAGGGAAAAAAGTAAAGAGAAGAGTAGAAGAGAAAAAGAAAAGAGAAAAAAAATAGAGAGAAGAAAGGAGAGAATAGCAAGGGAATGCTGGTTTGGTTGAATGTGTTCGATGACTAGAGCCTGTAGTTTAGGTCTGTACATCGCAGGTACTGCTTTGGTGGTCTGACTGGTCACGTGCTTCGATTCCTAAAAGAAGGTTTAACCTAGAGATAAAGTGAATGTTAAAGAGTTTTCTCGTGGCCGTCTCATAGTGCAAGCAAGGTATGGTATCTCGTGTGGTATCCCGAGTTGCCATCTTAGTTTGTCCGCCCTTTGTATCCAAGGGCGCCTGTGGAAAGAAAAGCTGAGAGGTTATTTTTAAAATATAGTAAGGTAAAGGGATTAAAACGTAGTGTTATGGTATGTTGCCATTGCATTACGTGATTTCCCGCGGTGTTCTATACTTGTGTTCCTGTTTACGATCTCTAAGGGATTATTGTGGGCCTTTGTTGTAGGAGTCTGGTTACATACCTGTTCTCTCCATGTTGCTGTTTCTGTTGTTGCTGTTTTCTTTGTGGTATAATGTGCAGTCAAGAGTTTGCATTGTTCCTTTTTCATGTATTTTGGACACTGCTCCCACGTATATGTTGACTATTACAGTGATCGGAGTTTCTACCCTGTTAAACCCTGTTATATGATTGTTAGGTATTAGTTGTGTATAAAATATATGTTCTAGGTGTTTCAGAATAGTGCTACCATTCTGTGTTTATCTTTTGTCTTCTGGCTTACTTCGTTTAACATAACATGATCTAGGTCCATCCACGTTGCTGCAAAGTCTGTGATTGTATCATTTCTAACTGCCATGTAATATTCCATTGTGTATATGTACCACATCTTAATGATCCATTCATCCGTTGTTGGACACCTAGGTTGGTTCCAAGATTTGGCTATTATACTGAGTGCTGCGATAAATAGTGGGGTGCATATGTATTTTGGAATGAATGTCCTTCCATCTTGTGGGTATATGCCTAGGAGGGCAATTGCTGGGTCAAATGGCAGCTCAATTCTGAGTTCTTTGAGCACTCTCCAGACTTTCCTCCATAGGTGTTGGACTAGGGGACATTCCCACCAGCAGTGGATGAGAGTTCCTTTCATACCGCATCCCCGCCAACAAAGGTTGTTTCCATTATTTTTGATGTGGGCCATCCTCACTGGTGTAAGGTGGTATCTCATTGTTGGCTTGATTTGGATCTCCCTGATGATGAGTGAAGGTGAGCATGTTTTCATGTGTTTGTTGGCCATCCTTCTGTCTTCCTCAGAGAAGTGTCTATTCATTTCATCTCCCCATTTTTTTATAGCTTTGTTTGCTTTTGGGGGGCTCAGCTTTCTGAGTGCTTTGTATGTTCTAGATATCAGCCCTTTATCTGATATGTCGAGTGAAAAGATTTTTTCCCATTCTGTTAGCTTTCTTCTTGCGTTAAGCAGGGTTTCTTTTGCCATGCAGAAGCTTTTTAGTTTGATGTAGTCCCATTTGTTTATATTTGATGCTAACGTTCTTGCCATTGGTGCTCCATTCTCAAAGACCTTTTTGATATATAGGTCTTTGAGTGTTCTGCCTATTTTATTCTCAATAAACTTTATGGATTCGGGTCTGATTTCAAGGTCTTTGATCCACTTTGAGTTGATTTTTGTATAAGGAGTAAGGTATGGGTTGATTTTCACTTTCGTACATGTGGTTTTCCAGTTGTACCAACACCATTTGTTGAATAGGCTTTCTTTGTTCCATTTCAGATTCTTGCCTCTTTTATCAAATATTAGTTGGCTATATACCTGGGGGTTTATGTCTGGGAATTCTGTTCTGACCCACTGGTCTGATGTCCTGTCTCTGTTCCAGTACCATGCTGTTTTGATTACTATGGCTTTATAGTATAGTTTCAAGTTAGGTAAGGAGATGCCTCCCAGCTTCTTGTTTTTCAGTATTTGTTTGGCTATCCTGGGTCTTTTGTGGTTCCAGATGAATTTTGTGAATGCTTGTTCTAATTCTTTAAAGAATTGTGTCTGGATTTGGATAGGGATTGCATTAAATCTATATAGGAGTTTGGGTAGGATAGTCATTTTGATTATGTTAATTCTACCTATCCATGAGCATGGGATGTTCTTCCATTTCTTTAGATCATCTTCAATTTCTTTCTGGAGTGTTTTGAAGTTTCCCTGGTATAGGTCTTTCACTTCTCTTGTAAGGTTGATTCCTAGATACTTGATATTTTTTGATACTATCTTAAATGGAATTGTATTTTTAATCTCTCTCTCCTCAACTTCATTGTTTGTATATAGAAACGCTACTGTCTTTTGTGTATTGACTTTGTAACCAGCCACTTTGCTGTATTGGTTAATTGTTTCTAGGAGTTTTACTGTGGACTCTTTAGGTTTTTCTATGTATATCATCATATCGTCGGCAAAGAGAGATAGCTTGTGTTCCTCTTTCCCAATTTGAATTCCTTTGATTTCCTTCTCTTGTCGGATTGCTATTGCTAAGACTTCTAAGGTTATATTGAATAAGAGTGGAGAGAGTGGACAGCCTTGCCTAGTTCCTGATCTTAGTGGGAATGCTTCTAGTTTCTCACCATTGAGTATAATGTTGGCTGTAGGCTTTTCATAGATAGCTGTAACTATCTTGAGGAAGGTTCCTTCTAACCCTATTTTGCTGAGTGTCTTTAACATGAAAGGATGTTGGATTTTGTCAAATGCCTTCTCTGCATCGATTGATATGATCATGTGGTTTTTGTCTTTCATGTTGTTGATGTGGTGTATAATGTTGATTGATTTGCGTATGTTGAACCAACCTTGCATTCCTGGGATGAATCCCACTTGATCGTGATGTATGATCTTTTTGATGAAGTGCTGGATTCGGTTTGCTAATATTTTATTGAGTATCTTTGCATCTATGTTCATTAGTGAGATTGGTCTGTAGTTTTCTTTTTTGGTAGTGTCTTTGCCTTCTTTGGGAATGAGTGTGATATTAGCCTCAAAAAAGGAGTTGGGGAGGATTCCTGTTTTTTCTATGGTTTGGAAGAGCCTATGGAAAAGTGGTAGTAACTCTTCTTGAAATGTTTGATAGAATTCACCTGTAAATCCATCTGGGCCTGGGCTTTTGTTCTTAGGGAGTTTTTTAATTACATCTTCAATTTCCTCTGAGGTGATTGGTCTGTTTAGGATTTCTAGATCTTCCTTTTCCAGTCTTGGAAGAGGGTGTTTTTCCAAGAATCTATCGATTTCTACTGGGTTCTCTAGCCTAGTTGAGTATAGTTGTTCATAATATGATCTCATGATATGTTGTATTTCTTGGGGTTCTGTTGTAATCTCTTCCCTTTCATTTGTGATCCTATTGATTTGGGTGTTTTCTCTCTTTTTTTTGGTGAGTTTTGCCAGTGGTTTGTCTATCTTGTTTATTTTTTCGAAAAACCAACTCCTGGTCTCATTGATTTTTTGAATTGTTTTCTTGGTTTCTATGTTGTTTATTTCTGCTCTGGTTTTTATTATTTCTTGCCTTCTGGATGTGGTTGGACTTCTCTGTTGCTGATGTTCCAATTCTTTGAGGTGATCTTTTAAACTGTTGGTTTTGTTATTTTCCTGATTCTTGACATAGGCCTGAATTGCTATGAGTTTCCCCCTAATTACTGCTTTTGCTGTGTCCCATAAGTTTTGACATGTTGTCTCTTCATTGTCATTTGTCTCAAGGAATCTTTTTATTTCTTCCTTGAGTTGTTCTTTGATCCAGCTGTTGTTGAGCAGCATGTTGTTTAATCTCCAGGTATTAGTTTTTCTCCATTGCTTCTTCTTGACCTCAATTTTGAGCTCTGTGGCATAGTGATCTGAGAGGGTACTTCTAATGATCCTTACCTTTGTGGTCTTATATAGGTTGGCTTTGTATCCTAATATATGGTCTATTCTGGAGAAGGTTCCATGTGGGCTTGAGAAGAATGTGTATTCTGCTTTCTGGGGGTGGAGGGCTCTATATAAGTCTATTAGCCCTAAATCTTCTAATTTTTCATTCAGAGCTCTTATTTCTTTGCTATTTTTCTGTTTGGTGGATCTGTCCAGTGGTGATAGTGGAGTATTGAGGTCCCCTGCTATTATCACATTTCCCTTCATGTGTTTCTCCAGGTTTGCCAGTAGTTGCCTCACATATTTTGCTGGCTCTACATTAGGTGCATAGATATTGACCAGGGTTAGTGTTTCTTGATCTAATGTTCCCCTGATCAGTAAGTAGTGACCCTCTTTGTCTCTGATCACTTTCTTGAGGTTGAATGCAATTTGGTCTGATATAAGAATTACTGTCCCTGCTCTTTTTTGTTTTCCATTGGCCTGAATAATCACTTTCCATCCTTTTATTCTAAGCCTGTGCTTATCCTGCATCTGTAGGTGTGTTTCTTGCAGACAGCAGAAGTCCGGTTTATTTTTCCTAATCCAGTTCTCTACTATGTGTCTTTTAATTGGAGAGTTTAGTCCGTTAACATTTAGGGAGATTATCGAGAGAGAGGATTGTTGTGTAGTTGTGTTGTGTAGGGTGGTTTTTGTTACAATCGGGGGTTTGGATTGTGTAATTCGTCTTTGAGTAAGTCGTTTAGGATCGGTTTTGTTTGCACAAATAGTTCAAATTCGTTCTTGTTTGAGAATGTTTTTAGTCTATCCTCCCATATGAATGTAAGTTTTGCTGGGTATTGGACCCTAGGTTGGAAATTTCTTTCATTCAGTCGTTTAAATATGTCATTCCATTGTCTTCTTGCTTGAATTATTTCAAATGGGAGATCTGGTTTGATTCTTATGTCCCTACCTTGGTACTTGAGGTTTCTTTTCTTCCTTATTGCTTTAAGGAGTTCTTCTTTCTCTTTGTTTTTTGCCAATTGGATTACCATGTGTCTTGGTGTTTGTTTATTGGGGTCTATCTTATTGGGAACTCTTTTTATTTCCTGTATTGGCATTGCAGTATCCTTCCAGAGGGTGGGGAAGTTCTCCGCTATTATCTCTCTGACTACTTGTTCTTCCCCTTTCCCTACTTCCTCCCCTTCTGGTATACCCACAATTCTTAGGTTGTTTCTTTTGTCCTTTTTCATTAGATACTGGACCTTTCCTTCCAGTGCTTTGCCTTTTATTTCTTTGTTGGTTTCTTGATCATTTTTTGTTTGCAGTTTTCCTTCGAGTTCTTCAATGTGTTTCTCCAATTCTGTGTTTCTGCTTGTAAGGCTTGTTACTTTGTCTGTTAATTCCTTCACTTCTTTTTGTATGGAATCTCTCATGTTCTTTAACATTTCTTCTTTAATTTGGCTGATTTGTTCATCCATAGATTTCTTATACTCGATAGCTAGGGTTTCTCTAATTCCTTTTATTAATTCTTGCATTTCCTTCCTCATGGCTGCTTTTAGGTCTTCATCGCGTGTATCTGTGTATTTTGGTGGACTTGAAAGCTTGCAAGAGTTTGTCACCATATCTCCAGATATTAGTGATTTCCTTGATTTACGCATATTTCTTTGTATTTAATGGTGTGTTTTAGAGTGCTGTGCTTCTAATTTTCACCTGTTTTGATCCCCTGTGGTGTGGGAGTTGGTTCCCTCCCTGAGGGTGGTTCTAGAGGGACTTTTGGGTGAACTCGCTGAGGTTTTGATCCTCCTGTACTCTTTATGTGGCCTGGTTAGTTGTTTTCCTCTTTTGTTGGCAGCTAGTACTGGCCCTTTCCTGACCACAGTGGTGGGGGGCACTGTTTCTCCTCTCCTTTTTCTCCTCTCCTCTACTAGTTGGAAGTCAGTCTTCCTCTTTATTCCTGTCAGCAGGTGTAGTTCCGCTTCTGGCCACACTGGTTGCGGGCGCTGTTGAGCCTGACTCTCTGTTCCCTCCCTTATCTGGGGGTCAATGAAGCTCTGCTCCTCCGAGTTACCGCGGAAGAAATTCCCCTAGTCAAGCCCTCCCGGTAGCTGCTCTCAGCCCTAGGGGGGGTCTCAGGTCCACTCTGGGGCTCGGGGCTAGGTTGCTCTAGGTTACCTAAAGGTCCAGGGGGCAGGCCCAAGCTCACCTAGTCTATTCGTCCCACCTGTCCCAGCTGGGCAGGTGACTCCGGCCCACTAGGTACTAGGGAATGTCCTCCCCAGTCTACGCTTGGGTCAGGTGGGATGAACTCTGGGGCCTGGAAGTTGAGGCAACGGGTGGTGTGGTCTCTGTGCCAACAAGCTGGCCTCTGCAGTCTATGGGGGGGGGGGTCGCGCGCAGGGTGGCTGGCGGCTGCGGGTCGTCCACGTGTGAGCGCCCTAAAACAGTGCACTCACCATGGACGCCGGGGTTCCCTACTCCCCGTTGGCGCGGCTGGCCTCTGCAGTCTATGAGGGGGGGGGGGGTCGCGCGCAGGGTGGCTGGCGGCCGCGGGTCGTCCACGTGTGAGCGCCCTAAAACAGTGCACTCACCATGGACGCCGGGGTTCCCTACTCCCCGTTGGCGCGGCTGGCCTCTGCAGTCTATGAGGGGGGGGGTCGCGCGCAGGGTGGCTGGCGGCTGCGGGTCGTCCACGTGTGAGCGCCCTAAAACAGTGCACTCACCATGGACGCCGGGGTTCGCTACTCCCCGTTGGCACGGCTGGCCTCTGCAGTCTATGAGGGGGGGGGTCGCGCGCAGGGTGGCTGGCGGCTGCGGGTCGTCCACGTGTGAGCGCCCTAAAACAGTGCACTCACCATGGACGCCGGGGTTCGCTATTCCCCGTTGGCGCGGCTGGCCTCTGCAGTCTATGAGGGGGGGGGGGTCGCGCGCAGGGTGGCTGGCGGCTGCGGGTCGTCCACGTGTGAGCGCCCTAAAACAGTGCACTCACCAGGGACGCCGGGGTTCCCTATTCCCCGTTGGCGCGGCTGGCCTCTGCAGTCTATGAGGGGGGGGTCGCGCGCAGGGTGGCTGGCGGCTGCGGGTCGTCCACGTGTGAGCGCCCTAAAACAGTGCACTCACCATGGACGCCGGGGTTCCCTACTCCCCGTTGGCGCGGCTGGCCTCTCCCTAAAACTTTTTTGATTGTTAAACCCCCAGTGTTTTAAGACAAGATAAGGGTAGCCCCTGCCTAGAAAAATTAATTTATTTTTAATGTTCAGTTTTTCTTTTCTTGATCTATATTGGGC